>NC_135773.1:10766690-11014248 GCF_028453695.1 Augochlora pura | reverse complement strand
AGAGAGAGAGAGAGAGAGAGAGAGAGAGAGAGAGAGAGAGTGAGATTGAGAGATAGAGATAGAGAGGAGGATTGAGAAAGATAGAGATAGAGAGGAAGATTGAGAGAGGTAGAGATAGAGAGCGGTGTTGTTGGACTCACCGAGTACGAGCAGCAGAAGAACTTGTTGCGGGAGCCGAGCCACCATTGTAGGCTCCACCGCTCGCACATTTATGAATTGAAATCGGCCGATCACACCGTGCACCGATTCTACTCTCACGATCACAGCCGAGCCTTGCAACAACATTCATTTAACGTTCCTCCCAGGTTTCCTCGGGTGGCCCCTTTCTCCGCCTCTCGCTGACACTGCTTTGCCTCGGTGTCCCGGAGCCGGGGCCGTTGCCGTTACCGTTGCCGTTGCCGCACAGAGGCACAAACACGCTTGCACAGCCACAAAATCAGAATCGATCCCACACTGGTCACGCACGTATTTTCCGCGCGTGAACACAAATCGGCCAGCGCGGTCGGGAGCCGCGGTTTACGATCCTGCTCTCGCCGCACTCGCGGAACACGCGCTTTCCACCCGATCAGCTCCTCCTCTCGTCCTCTTCTACCCGCACCGGGATTCTATCGAACGCATGATCGGACTCCGCCGCGCTGAAATATCATTGGACGATTCGACGTGCAAATTGCCGGCGACAAGCGTGTGCACGCTTGATCGCGAGGATTTGCCTGCCGGGGCGATGCTACACCTCCGCGAATCCCCTGATGACGATTCGATCGGATCGGCGTCCGAGCGGCCCGCGACCGCTGTCCTCGTTATCTGAACGCGACAAATATTTCCTGGACACGCGGGAAGAGGGATCGGCCGCAATCGCAAGAATTACCCGCGAGGGAAGGCGCACCCTCTAGCACCGGTGCCAAAGAGGATTCCGATGATCAACGCGTATGCTCGCGCCGGAAGAGTCGCGCCCCTGTAATTTACGAGAAAGCTTAATCAGCCCGTCGATGCATTCGCTGGAACAATAAGTCCTTTTCGATTAACTGTGCATTGGATCGTCCGGCAAGGTCTGCTGGTGCTGGATATCAATGATTACTCGAATGCGGATTTTATGTAGTTGTCACAGAAATGACTTGCTCCAACACGAGACAGCGGTATGAATAAATATAAATATAATATGAAATAGAAGTACGCGTAATATAACCTATAAAAATAATATAATATAAATATAAATAATACAATCAGTTAAAAGTTCAGTTGTTAATATTCTTAAAGAAAGAATTGAGTAGCTGTGTAGCTCCTGGATCTTGCAATTTGTCTACTCAATTTTTATGTGGGGAACTGAATTTTTTGGGACTCGATGCATTAAAGCGCATATGGAGCAGTTTGAGGACTGGTTTATAATTCTCTGAATTAATAGTATGCACGATTGCATTCAGTAAACTGCTTACTTGACACAATAGACGCTGTTTGCAATCGATCTTGTAAACCTGTGATTCAGGCCACGTAAGTGGAATAATATCCTATTTGCTAAACATTGAATTATTTAATTGAATTATTAATTATTAATCAGTTAAATATTTATTTATTTAATTGGATTATTATCACCTAGTAGAGAACTTGAATGAAATTTTTAGATAACAGAACGTTTTTTTATCACGATATTACAAAAGTAAATTTACGGATAAATTTCTATTATATATATGACAAATTTCAAATATTTGAAATAAAGAAGCAGGTTTTAGATGTTTTATATTATGTATCCAAGCATTAATGGTATAATGAAGATGGAAAAGATGCGAGAGCAGTGGAAATTTTGCAGCTGATCGGATCCTCTTCCGGCAAAGTTAATCTTTTCGGAAACAGGAGCTTGTCCACAAGCAAACGATGGATATTTTTACACTACGAACACTGTGACACTCCATAGATATTTTCGTGTTTAACAAGACTATCATCGCGGATTGACCGACTCTTAAGCGCCACATCTAACACGTGCCAACAGAAACCTAAATCTCAGCTTCTTTGTCAACGGAGCCGCTGATGGGCTAACAGCAGAAACTCGAAGGTGCCACGAATAGTATATAAGCAGCGAAAACTTTTGCATAAACGTCAGAACTCCAGACCGCATTATAGCCGGCACTCTATCCAATTCAATAAAATACAACCTCTAACCAAAACGTTTCTAACTACAATTCAACTTTCCGGTTCCGCGTAATGCGTAATGGATTAGTTCGGCGAGGTGCACGTGAATTGGCTCGTACATTATTTTATTTAATATGCACGCAAAACTCGACGAATTTTTATAATATCTCACGGTTATTTTACAATTTTTAAATCTAGCACAACGCATGATAGGTTATTATAATAAATAGTCACTAGGAGGGAACACTTTATCGATGAGATGCTTCTATCGGGAACAATGACCTGTCATTGGGTCAGCTTCAGAAAACACGGGTAAAGATTGATCGTTCTTCTCGAATCATCGCTGTTTGTAAACCGATTGATTCCTTGATGCAAATATTTAAGGGGTACTTTCAAATTACGAAATGCCACGTCGAGCCAGCTTCGAATAACTCTTTCGATCTTCATACAATATTAATACCTCGCACTCGAAGCTATTTTAATTTGCAATCCAAAACATGCTTCCTGACGTACAGTACCACCGTTTTACATGACTGTGGCATGTACAATACGCGCACTTTTAACAAATGTCAAATTTAACTGAAATTGTCATCGTTGAAATTATTTTGAAACGTGATGCAGCAAGTTTTAAGGATACACTCGGACTCGAGCGCAGAGGATTAACGTTATATCTGGAGCAGAAATATAATAATAATAATTAGTACATCCTGTAAATTTCTGGCAGAGTTTCGTACATATAATCAGCATCCACGGACTAATTTTCCAAGCACAGCAAACCGAAATAACGATGCGCCAAGATAAATGGAAATAATTTTGTAATAAACAGGATGATTAAAATTTCGCGATAATATTGGCACTTGCGACAGAAAGTTTATTCCGCGCGACACCTCTGTACGTGTTCAAGCACCGAGCGTCCTTAGCGAAAGTATGACAAAGCACCGATCAAATCGAAAAACCGGGCAGCCTGTTCTTTTCACGGCTCGCCGCTACGCCGCTGCTCCAGAAACCCGTTCCTTCGATGCAATTAGCCTCGTTAATCGATTCGCCGGGTTTCGGCGCTCGTATTTTTCCCGGGAAACGTAAATCCTGAGGCCTTTTGCAATTGCAATTTCGTCGAAACACCGGCCGGCCGGCTCGCCGGAGACAAAGCACTCGATATTTTATCGAGTGCCCACTTCTCCGCGCTTCTATCCGCGTTCCTCTTCGCGCGCCCGGCCCCACGGCTCGCGATTATCGGCGGGGTCGACGATAATCTGGCGGAATATTTAGCGCGGCGCTCGGTTTAAGGTCCGCGTTGTCCTTTTTTTCATTAAGAACCGGAGCGAGGGGCGACTGCGGACAAGCCGTTGTACGCGGTAATTAGCGAGCCCTGACGCGGCTTCTTTATATCGTCCCGGGCAAATTGTTTGCCCCAGCTGTTAATCATCCGGCTGCCCGGAAAATAAAAGCGCTCGTTTCGCGTCCGGCCGGACTGGAGCAGAGCCGGGCGCGAATCACGCATCGCCGCGGAAATCGCGGTGTCTCTGTGTTCCGCGGTGCCCGCGGGTCCGAACTTTTCCGCGTGTTTTTCCTTCGCCGGCTGAATATACATGAGCATATGGAGCGGCACGGTACTTCGCTAAACTGGTCGGATTACGAATTTTTCGTTGATTCGCAAAGTCGATTTCCCAGCCGGAGTACCATCAGCTTCGTTAATAACGCGCGATCGGATTTCCGCGTAAACGAGAGCGAAAGAATAGCTTGCGGGATAATCAACGCGTTTCACGGATCAAGGGCGAGCCGTTGCGTGATTCTAATCTCGAATTAAGCTCTGCTCGCAACGACACTGCGTTCGACACGATTCAATTTTTCCCATTCTCGCTTCCTCTCTTTCGTTCCCCTTCTCTTTCGCATTTAGGCATAACTACGAAATCGATTCAACGCCGGCAAAAATGTTTCAAGATTCCGCTGGCCGAGCTTTCGAAAAGCGGGCCAAATTTCACGGCGATGATAAAGAGCACTTCCATAAAATGCGCGTAGACATCGCGGCTAAAAGCTTCCAGGGGCTCGGGACGTTAACGTGATCAGTTCGATTCGATCGGATACGAATACGCGGGGCGTGGAGCCGGAAAGCGGGAGGTGGGGAGGGCCGATTAAAAACGGTAGGAATAAAAATTTTGAGGTAATCCGATCACGTAATTCAGCCGCCGTGTTCCATGCCCGCCCGAATTATCTTATCAAACCCGTTCCTCGAATTATGGCGATCTCTCGAGGCCGTTTGGCCGGCTGCCGAGATTTTTCGTGGATATTTTTGTCGCAGCCGTGCATCGGTCCCTGCTCCGTCCGAGCCGATCGACTAAAATGTAACGCGGAGGCTTAGCATCCTCTCTCTCAATCCGAGCAGAAACGATCGATCTACCGTTCGCACAGCGGCCGTTTCGAGCGTCGGATCGCCCTCGATCGATCGGCGGAACCGGTAACGCGATCGTCGCCCGTCCTTGGATCCGGGTTCGCGAGGTTACGGCGCGCACAATCGGCTTCCCACTGGCTGTGCCGGTCACTGGTTTCCGTCTCGGCGATCGTGTTCACACGTGGCCCAGCCACCGACGAATGAAAAATCGCGTGTCCCGCTCCGTTTTGGGGAGGAAAGAGCCACCGCAACGACGCGTCGCACGCGGAGTCTCGCCGCCGACTGACTAGCGCGACTCTTCTTCGGCCACCCCTCCTGCCTGCGTCGCGGTGCTCTTCGACGCGGGCACCAGACGCGAAAGCGCCGGTTTCGCCCGGCTCTCTACAAGCTTCCAGCCTTGGAACTTTAATAAGATAGTTTATGTTCGCGGGATTCGCCCCCGTGACAAAAGGCCGAGTGTTAACTCGCCCCGCCGATGGTTTTTCATTTTGCGTAGCGACCCGCGGCCGTACCTATTCCCCGAAAAATTGGTCGAAATGTAATTTTCCGAGTGCTACGCGGTCCTGGTCCGTCAATGTTGACGTGTTCTCGTCATTCATAATATCGTAACGATGATAAAATCTTTGTCCTTTTGACTGTCGTGACAACAACCACAAGTATTTCATGCAGTCACGATAATCTAATTAATTAAATGAAGATATTCTATTTAATTGAGTTAAAATTTTGTATTCAATTGAATTAAAATATCCTATTTAATTAAATCAAAGTGTTTTACGTTAAATCAAAGTTTAACGTTAAATGTATATTTTAATCTAATCATTTGTAGAATATTGTATTAACCATGTGTTACCAAGATAATTCTTATGGTGTCCATGATTAAAGTGTCAAGTAGCGTCCATCAACAATCCCAAAGCGTTGTGGAAATTTCTTCCGGCGGTCAATAGCCGGCACGTTTTTCATCGTCAACTTTGAAAACAGTTTTCAGTTTCTGAACGTGAACGATGCACAAGGTACACGACAAACATTTTTTGTGCGTTCTGCGCGATATTAAAAGTGCATGTGGTACATGCCCGACGTTCTTACTAAAATTATTTATAAACCCATTTATATCTTCGAAGCAAGCATCTCGACGTCAACCGTCGTATTTGTCAACTCCTGCTCTTATTATCTTAAATCGTAGACTGTGTTGCAGTTCTTTAACCCCTTACACTATTATAACGAGTCAGACTCGTGATTACAGATTCCATGCAAGATCTACTAAATATAAATATTATCAATTTTTTCTACATCGAAATAAAGATAAATTCTTCTGTTATCAAAGCTTAGAAACAAAAGTACATAAAGACAATAAAAGAAACAAAATTTGTCTGGTCCTTTTATTAAAAATATTAAGGATAAATAAGTGGCGATCAACGCAGCGTGAAAGGAATCTTAAAGCAAAGGGTTAAGGAGAGTCTTCGTAGAATGGTTCGTAAACGATTTATCGGTAAGCTATAACTAAAGTCGTGGCTATGCCTTGTGTATAAATATAATTCTTTATAAATATTCGGCCATCATTCATATTCATTGAATACGAAGTCATTTCCTCGGCGAATGCATTATGAAATATATTATATGCGACCGTAACTTCGACTGCTGTTTTTACCCTTTGAATATGCATGACGGCTACTAGAAAGTAGCATATGCTGCACGTTTTGTCAAGTTCCGTATCATATGCAGATGTAGGAATTTCGATTCGCCCAGTTTCGGATGATATATTATTCCTTAATTATCGTATTTAATAAATGAATATTTATACAGAGTATTCTTAAAAATAACGTTCGAGACAATATGTATATTTTTCCAGTGCATATAAATTGGCAGTCTTTCAGCATATCGCATTCTGAAGCGTATTTTCAACTACGCGATCGAACAGCTTTGTTCGAGCCGTCGTCGTCGCGGCAATCATGTCGCGTATCGTTGCGTAGATGTACAAAGACGGAGTTGACATTGCACTATCTCCCTAGAAAAAGGGAAATTCCGACAGAGGAGTTTGACAGTGTGCCGCGGATTAAAAGAATCCAGTTATTTTGATTAATTGTTCCTGTCCTAGCGACGTCCTGGAAGACAAACGATTTGTACGAGAAAACAGCTGAAGTAGTATCGGGCTTCGATAAGCTGCCGGATTATGGTAGTATGGATCATTCTTCATGAATTGTAGCACAGACTAGAGACCTGCGCACCCCAAGTATTTCGCGGATATGGAGTTTCTAGATTTGGATCGGCAGAAGAATGATGAAGAATGGCTATTATTTTAATTATCGTTCGGACATTGCCATTTGAACAGCTTTTCCTTCTCATCTCAATCTTCGACGCTTCAAAACCGTCGAAACGACGATACCCTGTGCTCGAACAAACACGAGCGTTGTTTCATATTTGTTCCGTATTCCCTGGGAGAAGACGGATTTTGTACACGTACCGCAGAATATTCATGAAACTCAGTCATGCTTATTCCGGCCGCAATAGTATCGCGATGAAATGGTACTCGTCGCAGGCGGTGAATATAAAACGTACAACATTGCAGTGTTTGTTACTTCCGGTTTTCGCAGTTATACGTGTCAAGTGGAACATGATTTGAGAACTGCCGCTTCAGACGATTGAGACCGGCGTCTGTAGAAAAGTGTTAATTCAGGAAGGTACGACTCGCTCAATGTCCCGTTCTCTTTCCAGTTCCACAAGAAGCTTTCAAGAGGGTCGCTGCAGTGCCTTTCGAATAAGAGCAATTTAACGGCAACGCCTCAGAAATATTTAACAGCATTTCAAGCAAATAAACGAGGGAGACGGAAGGAATGTGGTAGGAGGCGGCCGGACCAGTCGAACGGAGAAACAAATTTGCCTTAACGCAGACGAGAATACGAAATCAATATCCGAGTTCGTATAACATTTCAAAGGTATCGACTAATTTGTGTAGTTTCTCGGGCCTTGGGTGGGTCTTCTGTGTGTCCGTTTTACTATTTGATGACGCGCCCTCTTGGAAAGTTGACAGTATTCTCTCTGAATTCCGTTGCCGTACCGTGGAACCGTAAACATTGACATTGGGAATCTCACGATCGGTAGAGGGACCAGCGCAAATAGACAACAAGTAGGTACCGTCATTGGATAATGAGAATTTTATCGTGATTGCGGAGGGAACAACGGCGCCCGCAATCAGAGGCTCCCGGGGCAGGTTTTTCCTTGGACTCGCTAGAGCCACCGAGAGAACTCGTTGCTTCGTTTCGAGACTTTCTTCTCGTACCCCTCCCACGCAAACTCATTCTGTTTCCTCGTCCTGTTCGCGCAGCAACGTCCAGATCGGTGCACGATCGGTGCGGCGCGCTGCGACCGCGTCGACCGATAATTGTCGCTTAATTGTCGTCTCGTTGCCCCACCTGGGACAGATGGGAACGTATCATTGGCGGAAAAACTCATATCAATCTCGAGATGTTGACTCAGGCTATTGACACCGACCGAAGCTTTGGTTTAGTCAACATTTATTCTCGGGGGCACGTTCGTCGAAGCTTCGCTTTGCGAGTTATCGATGATTCGCAATTATTCGGGCCTTGACAAAATTTGAACAGTGTAATTGGTGGGCTGAAGATTTATGAACTTATATTGAAATTAAATAATTTAAAACAGTGGAAACATTAAAAGAATTTTATAATGGCAGTATAGTAGAAGGATTGTCGGAATTCTAGATCGATTTATAAAATATTATATTTTAATATAGATGTCATGTTACATAGATGTCATGAAGTGTTTATTATAGAAGTACCATAATTAATAGTCTTTTTACTTCCTGATAAGAGTTTGAAAAAACAAAAACGTCTCTTTAGAATAAGTTTTATTATAAATTAGATGTCTTTTATTTTTAGGTTCTCCTCATCCAGTGTCAAGAAATAAAGGGCATAGCCGATTAAGATGGTCAAAACTGACCTCAGAGGTTTTTCAATGAGTCATACACCGATCGATAGCTGACCAATAAAAACTCATCTGTGCAAAATTTTAATCCTGTAACTTGTCCGTGAGGATAGTTACAGGGTAAATTAGATTTCGCGGTTTTCCGGCATTTTTCCACCTTTAGCAGCTTTCTAAAATTTTGAAAAAAATATGGCTTATTTTGGACATTAAGCCGCATGTTATAGAACTTTTTCAGATTTTTCAGTTGCAAGCTGTGATTATCAAAAATGAAAAACCCCCAAAAAATCGGAAAATTGAAGATTTCTCACTTTTATATTATATTCAACACTTTTACATTAATTCCCTGATAAGGTACTATCACGGCTCGTGTACTCAATTTTTCTTCGATTTTTTGATAACCTGCAACATTGTCAAAAAAAATGAAAACCCCTTGTGTCGATGTTATTTGCTGTCAGAATGAAGCTACTACTTTTCTAGTTTACCGCGAGTGTTGATTAAGTAATTTTAAACGTTATAGAACGTTAGGTACGTTATAACGTACCTAATTTATCCTGTAACTACCCTCACGGACAAGTTACAGGGTTAAAATTTTGCACACATGAGTTTTTATTGGTCAGCTATCGAACGGTGTATGACTCATTGAAAAACCTCTGAGGTCAGTTTTGACCATCTTAATCGGCTATGCCCTTTTCAACGTATGTAGTCCTAAAATAACAACATATGTTAGAAACAGCATGAAAATGATTTATGAGTTCTTCTGCAGCCGCAATGCTCGTTCGTTCCACGGTGCGCCGGTCCAGAAAACGGCCACTTCTTATTTTCCGTGGCCACCGGATCCGCTCAGATAGAGGCGTAATTTCGTTTGTACTCGCGCCGCGACAATGAGTGTCTCTCCAACGTTTCTGCTGAACATGAACACTTCTCTCAACGAGGAAACGTTTGCCACCGGTCGTAACAGCGGTCTGAGAAAAGTCATGGAGTTTGCTAGGGACGGGATCCGATTAACGAAACGACCGTCCTGTCGTCTGGGATGCACACTAATTTTCGGCTTAATAATTCCACGCCCCTCGCGTGTACCGTACTTTCTAAAAATGCAGCACTTGCGAAAATAATGGGGTACACCGGTGTCATGGTGACGGTATAACGGTGTACTCGCCAATTAACAAAATAATGCTACTTCTTTTCGCAGACTGACAAGATGGCATTTTTTTAATAACGCTTTGACGGATGTTTCGTACTTTGAGATATATCATATACAATTGTATTATTAATTATTAAAATAAATTAGTAAAGTTAAAATATATGCATCATATCTTTATGAGAAATATAGTCTAATTATCAAAAATTTCATTACAATATGGTCGTGTACAGAAGAGTATTGCTTACGCGTAATTCGCGTCGAACTCTGCCGTACAGAAAAACAAACCGCACAAAACTCAACTGCGTCTAAAATGTCAAATTTTACTCAAACGAAAACAAACTTAATGTTGATTTTTTATACCAAACTTTTCTCTTATGTTTTAACATAGAATCTGCTTAATTGTTTTAGGAATTATGGTCCACCTTATATATTTGTACTAAATTTCCATTTCATTGCATCCGTAAATTGTACCGTTTCATTTGGTCGAGTCCTAAACGTGATTAATGTTTACTGTTTTATAACAGTAAATGCTTCAGTAAAGTAAGATCATTTAAAACTTTCTCATAGCAACATCTTTATACTACCAGGAATTGTAAATGAAAAAATTGGAAACCAGACATTTTGACTTGATTGGTAGCTCTAGTGTTAAAATATTTAAAACTACAGTGGCGGATATATACTTCCGGCAGTTAATGAAATTAAATATTGTGGACTGTGTATTCATACATGAAGCAAGAATGGAGAAATTGTCCATACTTTGTAGAAGGTTATGATATGCATAAGAAAGTGACAAAATGGTTATATTTTGAACGGGACTAGTCAAATGGTGCGGGATAATCTGAAGGGAGCCAACCTTTTTGATTGACCTCGCCGACTTTGGGGGTAGCCTCTTCTTTTGAGATACCCTCGCCCCCTTGGGAGTTAGCCCCGTCACTTTGACCATAACTCTTCTCCCTTTTTGTAATAATTCTAAAGTAGTTTTAGAGGAGATTCAGAGCAGTTTTAGAGATATTTTGTGGCGGTTTTGAGCTGGATTTGAAGACGTTTCTGGGCTGATTCAGGGCAGTTTTGGAATAACTTTTAGGAAGTTTTAGAGAAATTTTAGAGCAAACTCAGTGCTCTTTCGGAATAACTTTAGAGCACTTTAAGGCAGAGTTACAGCAGTTTTAAGGCAGATTTTGGACAGTTTCAGAGCAGTTTAGAGGAAATTTTGGGGAGCTTTAGAGCAGCTATTGCATAATAGGTATGTTTACCGTAAAGGGCGTCAAACTTATTGGACAACGTAACTTAGTTATCAAATACACATAGTCCTCCACTCTCTGCAAGAGCGTGTCCTAAGTATTGGCGTAAGAAAAACCATGAATACTCTCACAGAATGACGGCAAACAGAATCTTCGGCGCGAGAAAAGTCGCCCGCTCGGATGAATAAACGGCGTTCGCGGAGTGGAATCGAGATTTCGCAAATATTCGGGCCGTGCCAAAGAGCGAGAGCGCGGTACGGGCGCACGTTAACGAGACGTGGCGGTGCTATTTGCCGACGACACCGTTGTCTACCTTCGGGAATCGGGAATGTTTCCGATTCGATCCACCGGAAAAGATACCAGACATCGCGACGTCTTTTTCACGGGCACACACCTCTTCCTGTGCGTTCGTGCGTCTGAAATTGAACGATCAAAGGCGCGCCCCGTTGGCAGCCGCGACAAACGGGCTTCGATTTCCATAAAGTAATCAAACTTGCTGCGTTATGGCATTCATTAAATGTACGAGCGCCGCTAACAACTACCGGAGCTTGTTCCGTCTTCATTCGCCTGCAAATGTTTATGGGCGAATAGACGCCTCCGGCGACGACAAATAATCAAATCGAGCGAAATAAATTGTATCGGGAAATCGAACGGTCTACCGTCTGGCGTAATACAATGCTCAATGTTCCATTTTCTGTCGTCTCAAGCGCTTAAATCATTAGATTGATAGCGCTGCTTACAATTAAGCAAACGTTAAAAGGCGTTAAACGATTTACGCTCGATAATACCTGGCCTATGGGACTAACCATGGTTCTATATCCGCACTTAGACGGGAAAATGAACACTTTTTATTCGAACTATCATGAAGATGATTGATTACATTTTTTAAGTCGAGCAAACACTGTATATAACCGAGGTATCTTGAGTGATCGATACTCCGGATAATCGCGAACCGGTTAATCGAGGCTCTACTGTATTAAAAATGGCGAAGTATTCAAAATAAATTCAATTCTTTCATTGCAATGGCGATATAAGGTAGAATAATGTACAATCAAATAAAAAAGTTTATCGTGGATCTAATTCAAGTGATAACATTTCTTAAAAATTATCAATTAACGTCGGCATTGTGAATGAATCATTGAAAAGATCGTCCTCGCTTTTCATATAAAGTTGACTATATAAGTTGTCCAGTAATCATAACGTCTGTAGAACGTACTCATAATGTGTTAGTTAATTTTGATATCTTAGCGTAGTTAATGCACACAAAATCATTTTTTACTTGCATCATGAGAACGAAGAAATGTATTTTTATCTATAAATTAGATCTTGATCTGCTACGGCGTCGATTCACGAAAACTGGTTGCTCTATCGAATATTTGAAGTTCGGCACGCACACATGAACCATTCACCGAATGTTTATTTTGGAGGACCTGCATTGCAGCGGTTCGGAGGATTCTTCCAAACGGTCCGAACAAATCTGTCGATAATTCAAACCCTCGAAAGAGCCACGCGGTCGTCGACTCTCGATTTCGGCTGAATTCCGTTCGCTATCGGCTCCGAAGCGGTGCTTTTTAGCACGCTGTCCGTGCTCGGCCCGTTAATTTGTTCGATGCGATGAAATCGGAAAGAAAGCCGTGACGAAGGGGCGGAGGGTGGGGTATTAACCCGGGGGGGAAAGTCAGGACTTCCCGGTGAAAGGGCACGGTCGAGCCCGGCTGATCGAGCACCCGTCACTGGCAGACGTCTAACCGACATTTTCCAATTCGTGCAGCCATTTACCGGCCTCTGATCGACAAAAGTGCTGGCTCTTTTGCAAATTGCAAATTGCACTGACGCGCTTGTTCCGCTCGCCGGACAGGCGCGCACCCCGGCGCATCGGCATCCCCGTCTGCAATACTTTGCTTCAATTTTCTCGAGACTGCAACCATACTTTGATCTTGGCCGAAACGCAGCGCCGTTCGCGTTCCATGCCGGTGCAAACCCTTCATCGTTTTCACCACGGCATTCAACTTTTCCCCGGTGGCCACTGACCCGGTCCGGCTAGCTCTTTTCATCAGGTTTCTAGAGCGAAACCGCGAGGCCCGCGCGCGCTCGGTCGATCGCGGCACGCCAGCATGTTTTGGAGTTGGATGTATGGGCCGCGAAACCAGTCACGGATTTCGAAATCGACTCGGGAAACTTGAAACGGAAATTACTTGCCGCGCCGGTACTCGACTACCGATTCTCGAACTTTGTTCTTTCGAAATTCCACAACTGTTTCCCACTTTCACTTCTTCGGTGCACAGCGCTGAAAAGTTTGTCGAAAAGTGTTCGATCCAGCGAATTCATTGTTGTATAGCTATTGGACATTTAAAGTGCAGAGTGCGTTTCCCAGCGATGGTTGAAAATACTACAATAGAGCTCGTACTATAAAAGAATGTTACGAATATGCTGGGTGTTAAGAAAAGTGGTTCGAAACTTTAAAGATTTATAGTAATTACCGAGAAAAGTAAAAAATATGCAATCAATGTGGGTTCAAAAGTCAATCCATTCGGCGTAAAATCGGCTATCAGTTTCTAAGAATGTTTGATAACGTGATAAGGTTATTAGATTAACATCATCAAGGATTCTTTCATATATACAAATTTAATACAAATGTTCTTTATCATAGTATGTTTTATTAGTATTGTTCGACACGCATTTTATTTTTGTTCTCGTAATAAATACTTCTACATCGTGATGAATAAGCTATTGTCTTTAAGTGTCTCCACAAAAATGTCAAATGGATTTCAAGTGAGAGGTCGAGAAGGCCATTTTACCATAGTACTAACTACAAAACTTACTATTACAAAGAAGGTTTGTATGATATTTTCATTTATGAAATTTTAATCTTGGTTGATACTGGTGAAATAATTTTATACGTACTTTTTAATCAAGATCTCTACTTACATTGATTGGACATCTTTTAATCAATTAGTTGAGTACAATAAATCCTTGATGTTTAGAATAGCTTTTTTAGCAGCCTGTATAAACCTAGTTTCATATTTTGAAAGAATTTGACCATCGACATAACCTTGACAGTTCTTAACATGAAAGAGGTAAATAATTTTAACACTGAATAAAATTGAACCAGTTAACCTTAATTTTTTTGAAATATTTCTGGTTCGCTAAACAATCATGAAACAAATTTTTGCAAATGTTGGAAAATTGGTTGAAATTGCAGAAAGCACGAAGGCCCATATTTGTTAACTGTTTCGTTACTGCGAATGATAAAAGTTTAAACAATCCATTACTTCGGTAGGCTTGGCGTTCCTTTATTTTCGTAACCAACTGTACAACAGCGTTCACAATTTTAGTGGAATATTTTCTGTTGGAATTGGTCGGTTTGCTAGCATTGTTAAATATGTAAAAGCTGTTGATGTGTAATGCCCGACTGCAAAAGCTTGTCGAAAATAAATATGTATTTCTAAATTAAACTTATGCAACATGATGCAAGAATTAACAAACGATCGTACCTTTATTCACGTTAAAATAATATTGAAGTCTTTAAAATAGTAATAAAAAGATTGAAAGAGGAGAAAATTATTAAAATTTTATTTCTGCTTCAAGTTGGTCGTTATTGAAAAAACGAGCTTCGCGCATTGTGTAACAGTCTGTGAATTCTGGAGGTCGCCGTGCGTAAAAATTTCTGCAACGTTGAACAGCTAAAGAGACTCGAGCAGTGAGTCCCGAAAAGAGTGTAATTCCCCTTCGACACTGGATTATCTGTGCTTCGTTACGGGATTACCAGCAAGCGTTCGGTACTTTTTACCAACATCCAACGGATCTTCTGTCGTCGACGAACGAACAGCGAACGTCTTGTTGGTTCATTCCTTTAAATGCAACGGACTCGCAATAAAAATGAAACTGGGCCAATTTCACGTCCGCCGTGCTGCATAACTATCAAACAACTATACAGAATATTTATAAAAAGAGTGAAAAAGATTTTAATAATTTGAGTAATATCTTTGTAACATTATAATATGATTATCTAAAATTTTAACAAACTTTAGTTATTTTCCTTTGAATCGGTTTAAATTTGCCAGTGTCATTTTAATAAATAGTTAAGTATACTAAATTTTCATATACTGTTTTAGCGTATGGGGAAGAAGGTGAGACTAATGCATAGTAAACTAGCAAGGTATTAAAATTCCCTAGGTATTCCGATATGACTTTTCAAATTCAACACTCGGAAGTACACTTGAACGCTTTTAAAGCAAGAACAGTTTACCCGAAGGCGGCGCTAAATTAAAAAACTTTGTAAAGTAGCTTGCGAGTTAATGAAGGTTGGCAAACAATAGGTCAGTGTTTATATTCTTATATTAACTCTTTGCATACGAAGCAATGTCAATATCAAGATCAAGACACTTTTTCCAGAATTACTCTTATTCTTTGTACTTTCTTTCTCAACTTTTTAACACTTCAATTTTTCATAAGAAGGTCACTCTGTACATTTCAAAACAGTATGTTACTGTATATTACATTCTGGTGGATGACTTATATAATGATAATAATATATAATGTAAAATTTTAAATAATGGTAAAATTTTAAATAATGGTAAAATTTTAAATAATGGTAAAATTTTAAATATAATGATAAAATTTTATATAATGGTATACAATGGTAAAATTTTGGGTACTCATCTTCGAAGTCGGGTCAAGCAGTGCATAAAGTCGGTAACTTACCGGCTCGTTCTAAGCGCTGCCTAGCCCGACCTCGATCATGGATACCCGAAATTTTCAGGTACCCGAGTATCGCAAGCTGTCGGAGTCCTGTCCAAACCGGAGAAAAAGTCCCGATCCGATTCTAACCCGAAATGACAGGTGCCCACCCCTAACGAACTGAGTTGAGAAATAAACTTGTTTGTCGAGTTAGTTCACGTTTGACGGAAATTGGCCACTGTGCGTCGGAATAACCGGTTCCGAACTCTGCATTCGGGAAAGCAATCAAGCAATCGATCGGTCGATTGTCGGCGATCGGCGCACGCCGAAGGATCCAGTTTAAATAGAGCTTCCGGACAAAGTACCGGCGAGTTCGCATCGATATTTACGAAGAGGGTATCCGGCGTTCTTCGATATTGGGTTCGGCGGCGTGTTTGCCTTTCGAAAAAGTTGAGACAGATCCCGTCTCGCTTGTTTCTCCGTCAAATATTTGATCCGTGTAACGAACCTGTCCGATATTAAGGCGGATATTCGGGTCTTTTTATCGTGCCCAGTAAGGGGGCAAGATGTCCGCGTAATTTCCTGGGGAGTGCTCGGTAACGACACTTTTCTCCCATTCATGAGATCCCGAGGCCGTTAACCGACGGATTTGGAAGCACGGGTAGACCCCTCGGAGAGACATATTGCTCGGAGATGCTTGTCTCTACGGGTGGTAGCCGGGGTCCAAGTTTGATGTCCTTTGACGGTTCGTCCGCTGGCCGTCTTATCTACTGTCTTCGGTGCGCTTGTAGTGCCAGTTGCATCAGTGAAGCTGCGGCGAGCCGTCTGATTTTGCGGTCAGCCAATTAAACGGGACACAAAGGGAACGCGGTAAGGAAAATTGAATTGTCCTGCCGGGATTGTTCGACGGCGGACTCTTTTGCGAGCCACCGAGCGACGTCGCTTTTTTTTCCAATGACCCTGTCTCTCCACAGTCTGCCCCTGTCCTCCGCGACTCATTGCGCCGCTTCCGCTCCGTCGTTTAATCACCGTTATGAAAAGATAATTGATCGTAGGCTGCCGGGTACTATATTTTTACGCCGCGGCTAGCAACCGTGTTATTCTTATTAGGCTGCCCTAAGTAGTTGCTTATTAACTTAATGTAGCGACGGGAAAATGAAATGGGCGGCTGTTACGGCGATAATGAACACGGTAATTGGCCTCCCCTTCGAGGCGAGGGCTCGCGGTGCATTATTACGCCGGAAGTTTATTTATTCGCGCGAACAAAGAACTCCGCTCGAAAGCTGAACCTTCGGTTCATTATCGCGCCGCGCCGGCAACTTCGCCACACCTCTGGCTCGGCATCGGCCGAACCGTTACCTTAACACCCGTCATCGTTCCTGACGTTAAGCTTTGTCTCCTCGAACCCCCTCCCCGAACACCTTCTAACGATCACCCCTCTCGATTCCTCTCCACGGTAAGCTCGTTTTCCCGTTGCTCGTTCGAACGTGCGGCTAACTTAGTTCCGCTCATCGTCGACGAGCGACGCCACTTTACGCGCTCAACTTTCCGGAGAAATCAATCGGAAGCCGCGCGGAAATTAATCTAACGGTTTTTAATATGTATGGAATACGTCGGGTCTGTTTATGCATTTATAGCGGATCGATGCTGAATAAAGTGGCGGAAGATTTAATCGATCTCGGTACAGATTTCATTGTTTTTGTTAGCCGACGATGCGACCTGGGACGTTTATTAACTCTTTGATTAGCAATACCGGCGGCAAGCTCTATCCAGAATCCTCCGTTTTTGCGATAGTTTGTCTGCCTCTAATTCACGCACTCTTTGTGAAACAAATTGCTATCGTTTTATATTCGAGAGGCTTTTCGATGCCGTTTTAGCAGATTAACGATAGATTTAAGAGGATTAAAAGCAGCTGTTTTATATCAGTTTGTGAAAGCGATAGTAGGACATTTATTCTGATTTTGAACCAGTATTATCGTAATATTTACCACTAATAATACGTGCAATGAACAAATTATGTACTCACAAATGTATTCTACGATCTGAGTAATTTTAAATTAAAAAATTAAGGACCCATCGTTTTGATAAATTCCGTAAATCTAGTATTAACCGGATTTTGTAAGTGATATTGACTGTTTGAAAAATGCAAGTATTCGTCGACTAGTCTAAAAATTGTTAAATACAATTAATACATTAAATACAGTTATTTCGATCTACGGTAAGAAAAATGTACCTCTCTCTTTTAAAAGAAAGAAACTTTAGCTTGAAATTTTGTAAACTACACAATGCACAAAATACATATATCACTTCTCCGCCAGAAATTTCACAACTGTCATATTTAACTGGTTTTCATTAAAAGCTTAATTTAAAAGTTACTAGGGGTGTGTATATTATACGGCTCACCCCGTATAAAAGTTTCGAGAGCGATGCGTTTTGTAAGAGTTCTCGGATGACAAATGAAATAATCACAGGTAATGTCTTAAACTTTTATTAAATAACGCGGCACCGTGCCGCAGCACCATACAGCCCGCATCGCGCGGCGGTTATATTAGATAAAAAAAGTGTGTTACTCGAAAACGTGGACGACAAACTAAACATATCAAGAAGTATTATTATAATTTACACGCGAACTTAATGAGTGACGTATCGCGGCCGGCGCGAAGCCTCGACGCTCCGATGCCTTCGTTGTTTCACTTTCGCGACCGAGTTCCGCGTCGCCGGATTTCGATTTTGGACAATCGATTAAGCTGGTTAATGAGAATCGGTGCATCCTGCCGCGTCGTCCGCGCACGCACACGTCCTGCCACCTTGGCCATCCGGTAGACACAACTGGTCCTTGTTACACCTTCCGTTCTCGTATTTGCAGGCGTTCGTCACTGTCGCGGCAGACAAGTAATTGCTGTATTAATCTAGTTACCGTCGATCAATGGCAGCGTCGGACCGCGATGGCCGACGCTTTTATGTACTTTTAAGAGAAAGCGATCAATTTCAGTCGACCGCGCCGCGCACGTCGTACCGCTGATGTAAAACTTGATTTACCTCTTGGGCAGGACTCAGGAACGACGACTATTCCGTATAATTTACCGCTTCCTCCGGGTGGTATCGATATGGCCGGCTTCCTGTCCCCGGTGCTCTTCATGGCAACCTCGATTTTGTGGCTGCGACGGTAAATAACAGATCATTTCGAATATCTTACAGTTTCTGTCCAGTTCGCCACGTTCTATGGCCTGTTTTTCGAAAGAGTAAATTCTAACTGGAATTATTATTTTCCTTCTTTCTTATCTACTAGCTGGATCTCGCAGAACTGCTTTTATCAGCCAATGACAGTTTATGAGAAATTTTAAAACGAAGAATCAATTTTAAGAATTTTCTCTGCTTCAACCGTCCATGCTGTACGACTGACTTCTACGCAGCGTTTAGCATATTTTATTGGAATAAATAAAATTGTATTCGTAGGATTTATTTTATTCGTTATATTATTCCAATAAAATTCTCTTCGAAACCATTAGTCGAATAAAATTTTTATTCGAATAATGCCAAACTAGGTGGCTTACGAACGATTACTCTATAGACTCTGTAGAATGTAATAATATACCTTTCTATAGCATTGTGGACATTTAAATGCAGGGAGTTTGAAAAAACGTGGCAAAATCGGTAAGGGAGTGATGCCTCCCATAAAATTGCGCCGACGTCATAAAATAAAATTTGTTCACATAGGACACCATGTCTGGAAAACATCGACCTAGAAAAATCGTTAGACGCGCGTGCACTTAAATTTAGTTATGGCTGGCGTGTTTTTCAAGGCTGTATCGAATTATAATATAAGTGCACGCGCAGTTAACGAATATAAACTCGATTTTCTCGGAAATGTGTACCTGTATAAACAAATTTTATTGTCTATTTTCGACTCCTTTTTATATTTATTTATATCTTCCGTCCTAAAAGATTGGTGTTCTAACTACATTTTTTTCTGCCTGCCGAATCGAACACTTATAGTTTAGTAAAAACACAGAAATTGAGTGATACAAGAACTACTTGAAATCATAGTACAATATATGTAATATGGAGTTTATATATAACATAATGTCGTCAGCCGTCAGTCGAGTGCAAATGATTAAGAGCGTCCTCCGAAATTTATCTACATAATGCAACAGTGAATTTCCATGCGATAGTGTAATTCATGTTTTACGATAAAAAGTTTTGGCATAGTTTAATGAGATTCTTATCCTCATTGAAACGTAATGGGAACTTTATCGGGAGGTAGTAATCTTCTGCCGATGCCAATTTCTGCGAAGCAGTTTGAGAACGTGTGTATTATATTATCTGCATAAAGATCCGCAGTCTCGAGATGACATTTTTGTGTTGCGAGCGGAATAGGCAGCTATTATGTCCGCGTCATTGAAAGCAGTTCAAGTAGCATACATTTGAAGAAAGACTGTATAGTTTATGTGTTTACAGTATCTTCGGGTTTCCAAAATTCGGTGGACAAAAATTTGAAATTTAAGCGATCCAGTCTGATTTATGTCTTCCGTGAAATCTTTAGAGAGATCCGTGTCTCGAAAGCTTTTTCCAATTTCAATTGCTGTTATGCTAAGCTACGGAGAAGTATATATTATATTGTCTGCAGTAGACTGGTGACATTTGTGTGCGGGGAATGGGGTAGACAGCCGTAATGGTCATTGGTATATACAGCGAGCTGTCTGAGAGTGAAATTTCAAATACATCACCGGCACTTTTAATGACATCACAAAATGACTGAGGAAGATATTACTTATCCTAAAGGGACAGACACTGCTGCTAAAAGGTTTCTCTTTAAATCTACATCGTTTTCATCATTCGGTTAAGCAATTTCATCAATTCTTTCCGTTTCTAACTGCATTAAATACATTGATAGTTATTAAAATTATACGAAAGTTTCTGGCAAAATTCCAATAGTTTTTACCCAACTGGTAATATTCTAATGTCAGAGATATAAATTTTGAAAAATGTGTGGTTCGAAGAACTGCCTTTACCCAAGATATCTAACGCTTAAAAATATTTCCACGGGAAAAACATCGATTTTCTTGTACCTCATTCGGCGTTGAATTTATCACGCGAAGCGCGAATACAACAAAGCTGTGTTAGACGACAGTCTCGCACACCAGCCAGTAGATCTCTTTCGAAAAACAGGACAGCGTTGGGCGACGGATTGCGGGCCCTTTCTCGATTAAAATGTGGCAAACCGCGATCCTCCATCATTGGCGGAGCCATTCGATTGACAGGAAATAAATGACCGGCTCGTTATTTATCCGTCGTCGAAAGCGAGCCGAAGAAGCCGAACCGTCATTTATTTCCCGCGAGGCGAACGCATAAAATTCACCGCCAAGAAAACGACGTTCGATCGCTTACGTCTTCCAGTCGGTCCAGTAAAAATTCTGCTGCGAGATCGCCAGTCCGAAGGGGTAGGTGAGCGCGTTCGCCACCACGTTGATCTCCCTGTTATCGATGTCGATGCAACCTGCGAATGATCGCCAAAAATCGAACCGACGGAAGAGGATCGTGGGGGTTACGGGGTGCGGCCGATCGCGGCCGTCTATTAGCAGAGAAATTCCAGAAGGGTTCTGTATTTACTTATCGTAAACGTTCCGGCGTCTGCCCAGCACAGCTCATCCGTCGACCAATCGATACTTAATGAATTCGGCAGCTTGACGTAATCTCCTTGAAGGAAGATTGCTCGGCCGGTCCCGTCCTCGTTGGCCCACTCCAATTTCGGCGCGGCACGGTTCCAATCGGACCAGAATATCTTCCTGGAATCGGTTGAAATTTTCTTTACCGGTCGCGATTACAAAGCTCCTCTTATTTCACTGCGAGATTGCTGGATCGGGAGATACAGGCGGCTTGAGCGACGTTGCAGGTGCAGTGGTACTTTGGTTCTCGGGATTGACGAGGGTGTTCGGATAATAGAAGCACTTTTCTTTTCGTGATGCTTTGATATAGGATGGAGCATTTGACTTAATGTTTGCACCAGTATATTATATCTTCTCGGGATACGCAAAACGTATGAATTTTGAAAAAGTAATCTATGTGATACAATTTAGTTTTTCGAGTTTGATTAGGCTAGGTAAAATAGTTTGATCCGATGAGATACTTGAAGTTGTTGTCTTGACGGTCAAAGAGTTAAATGTCTAATCTGCTGTTCATGATAATGGTTTTCGAATATGGAACCATGATTTTCTTTACACTTAGGGTGACGTGCAAGTGAGACGTTTAGAATAGGTCACCTCGAGTACTTCGCTTACTATTAATAGATAAGGATATGAAAATAAAAATGTTCCAAGTAGGAAATCTTTATACTAAAACCTTGTGTGGGTGTCTGAGATTATTCAGTGAAAATAACTCCAATTTCTTACAAGTAATTCTCAAGCTAATCGCGCAAAATATAAACAGGAGACAGTGACAATTATTTAAACAAGTAATTTCAACATTTACGACTGGTTTATGGATTTTTATAACCTATGAAGATTATGTTATTTGTAAGTCACCTGAAAGTAATAAGATATGTAGGTATTTTAATATTTGAATAAGTCGAAAACGATATAACCAATATGTCCTTAAATTCATGTAAGACGTCACAGTTCTGTATTATTTATGAAAAATACTAGTTAGTTATCAAATGAATGAAATTATCAAATGAATTGAATTATCAAACGGATTTTAATCAATAATTTAAATTCGAAGTGAGAAGATTGATTAAAATGTACGTCATCTTTTGGTAGCTAAATGCTTCTATCACCTTTGCAGTTTCCGATTCACCTATTTGTTGTATTTCCTGAAATCTCCCATCTAGTTACCACTGTCGCCTGTCTAAAATTTCTATGAATAACTTGAACATTACCCGCACAAAATCCAGACTATTTTACCTTAATAATCCCAGATACCCACGCAAGTTTGCGCTACAAAGTCTTTAGTTCTGCATACAATAGTTTTCGCGCAGGTCTCGAAGTGAAATTGTTACTTGTGATCCCCAAGCCGCGGATGCGGTTCCTTAACCCCAAGACCATTGCGTCGCCGAGGAAGAGAGATACTAACCCCCGGAACGGGTGGACAGCTATCCCCCTAGGATTGACCAGTCCGTCGGAAACGAGGACCTTGCGTTTCTTCGTCTCGAGATTGGCTACCTCGACGGTCGCGTTACCGGAGTCGGTCCAGAAAATATTTCTCGAAACCCAATCGACCGCCACTCCCTCGGGACTGCTTACTTTCGGCAGGAACGTCTCGGCCGATCCGTTGTAACTCAACTCGATTATTCGATTACCTGTAAAAATAAATCTCATCTAGGCCTTCGGTCTCCTGGGCGGCCGAGTTCCGTGACGGCCTCGCGGAAAATTGCATTCTAATTTCACGGCCGAAGTTTCACGCGACGGTCTCCGTGATTATCCTCTATCGCCGGACCGTTGTCGGAATATCAACGAATTACCAGTAATGTCGCTCGCGTACGCTTTCCCGTTCTGACAGTCGATGTCGATCGCGATGGCCATCTGCTGATACGCTATGTAGATTGGGCTGCCCGGGTTGTCGTACGTCGGTGCGAACGGTATCCTCATCGTGGCCATTCCTTGGTTGACCAGCAGGAAATTTGACTCGTGTTTCGGTCGGGGCTTGCAACTAGTACCGTCCCCGCTGTAGCCCTCGTTGCACATGCAGGCGAATTGATTGTCCCCAGCCGGCACGCATGTCGCATCCGGCGAGCAAAGGGCTGGATCACGTCGACAAGACGACTGAGGAAGACACGTGAACCCGTCGCCGTAGAATCCCTGAAAATAATTCGATTTTCTTGACATCCGAACGCAATGCTTTTCATCATCTGGATTTTCGTCGTTTTTGAACAATTTGATTTTAATCTGGGCAAGTCTAATATGGACCAGCGCCTTCAGTTTTCTACATTATACTTCAAGAATGATAGTACAGTGTTATTAATCTCGAAATAGGACGAAACAGTTCTTCTATGCTTTAATTCCCATTCATAGAGTTTGATAATAGTAGAACCAAATTTTAAAAGTAAAATAATATCTATATTTAGTACATTTTGCATGAAATGTTCAACAGAGACTGACTCGTTATTGTAATGCATGGATTAATAGTGTCAACCATCAATTGTTCTGATAGCTTTTTGTAGCTGTACACTTTGTAAAAAAGATACTTTCAGTATCATTTGTGGTATTAATTGAATATGAGTTCTAAAACATGTCCGGCCTAGGCGTTGATCCGAATTCAGCCACTCTCCCTTAAAATTAAATCTTCATTAGCGTTCGCAACATTCAGTTGGCGTCTCATTTCTGGATTAAAGCCATAACGTGTTGTCCAAACAATAATCAACCCAAACTAACATGTTATTCATATCGTTAATTGTCAGCGTTACATAGCCAGAAAATACGAAAAAATAAATAAGAACAATATGAATTTAAATATAAATAAAAAGACACCAAAATGACATATGTATGAAAATGATACAGAAAATTAACAAAATGAACAAAAATAAGCAACAAAGATTGATTTAGAGCTTAATATGGACAGGCTGCAAATCTTACAGATTGATATAAACAAACGAAGTATTTAACCCCTTGCCGTATATTGACGAGTCCGGCTCGTCATAGAAATTTCTATTGATATCTAGTTAAGTATAAATGTTATTGCGTTCTTTTAAGCCGGAATAAAATTTTGTCCTCTTGTCATCGGTATTTAACCATTTAAGTACACGTAGACAAACACAATAAATATTTTTCCTCCTCCTTCTAAGGAATTATTACAGTAGAAAAAGTGCTCATCCTTGTAACTATGACGAAAATAGTACGGCAAGGGGTTAATAAACAATCTGTCCAATAGTTCAGCTCGCTGCTTGCCCCATTTGCTTCGATACTTGCATCTTGTGTGCATCGTGTCCTCGGACTCGTTGAACGGTCCGTAAGTTTGTTATTGTTTGAATCACGTGGCATGATAACAGAACGAAGTGCAGTAACAAATATGGACATAGTTTAATATTTCACGCAGAAATTCGAAGCAGCTGTGTATTGCAGATACGGCTTATGAAATAGCAGCGCATCTGGCAAATAGGAATATCCGCGACAAACTTTATTTTATATACCGAGCGCGTACTAAACTAATGTTACAATGATAACGTAGAAATATGTGTACCGTGTATCGCGAAACATTTTTTCTGAAAAAGTCAAATCTGAATTATAGCCGTCAATATAGCATCAAATGTATTAACTGCATTCAACTATTTGCTATCGTGTTAGCTGCAGTCTAAGTGAATAACACTAGTCAATTCGGTTTGTTTGCCGAGCGAAAATATAAAACGATAGTAAAATATATAACCCGATTTTTCTGCTGCGTTCATAGACAAGTATTAGGCGATAATTAGGATGTAGCATGTTAAATTGTAGGTCATACCACCTGAACAATTTTGTTTAAAGAATCTTTTGCACATTTATATACTCTATCTTTATCTATCTATTATTTATACCTATAAATTTTTCAGGAAAGTATATCATCACTTTCCGACTTGTCTCAGATTACAGTATCACAGGATTTGCAAGAAGTAGATCCGGAAATTCATAATCAGATATTTCAGGGAATTCCTGCTAAATAGCGCGCAAGTTTGCCTAATCTCCGACGCCCACGAAAACGATGCCTCAACCTAGAGGCAGCCGCCAAGATCAAGAATGTTAATAATCAAGTCTAGCCTAGTTGAATAGCTGTCGATCCCCGCCTCGTCGATTTTAATGTAGCCCTCCCGAAACAGCTCGGCCAGACAAAGAGAGGTGAAATCGTTCGAGTGGTTAATTTAGGTACAAGGGTCCCGCAATCGCTTTAGTGTTAAATATCGCTGCTCGTCGACCTCGTCCATTGTCCTGTAGGACGATGTCTGGTCATAAACCGTCGGTTACCAAAGTGGCAGCCTAGTCCGACACATTCATCTATGCGGCGGCTGATTCGTGGAGTCTGTGACTACTTGATGGAGTTCCCGAGTTAGGTTACACTCGGCTCCCCCTAAACTATCGCATTAGCAAACAGAGTAATTTCCACCGGTGATCTCGATCCTGATTTTCAGCGGAAGGGTTCGGCGAGCGAACGACGAGGCATCTAGGAAGCCCTTCGATCGCCACCGATACCCTCGGTTTTCGGGCGAAATAGCTATGCAGGTGAATCAATAAGCCACGCGTTACTTATATCTATAGACATGTGTCCGTTTGGGAATTTCTCGCGCGAGTTATTCCCAAGGAATTGTGCTGCAATTGATCACTGCAACTGTTGATCCTAGAACGAAAGTATACTTTGCTCGCGTCATTTCAGGGCGACTACTGTGAATGACCATTGTTCCGGACGTTCATTTTTCCTTCTCACATAATTTCATTGACCAATCGATTACTGTAGTAATTGTACATATATCAGCAGAGTGGTGATTTACCAAAAAGTTAACCATAATGCAATTTTCCAAATATATAGTTAAATATAGTTGACGGACGTGGGTATTGTTCACTGACCAAATTTATTGTTAAGGTGGTTCAGACTTAAATTAATTTATAGTAACTTTTTTTTACTCGTGCTTTCAACTTTTAAGAATCATACGCCGCTATGATCCTAAGCTACTCATATGTTGCATACATTTCAGAGCATCAAATGCAAGTCATAATTTTCAAATAGCTTTCATGGTAACATCTTTGATGCATCAGGCTAATAATCCATCAAGAAATCATTCATAAAATATTTCACCATTAAAATATATGTTACAGAGGTAAACTTTGTAACACGCAACGTATAATATCTCTGAAACAAGTCTTGTACTTCTTTGCTTAATATGCTCTAAATCGTTATCCCATGAGCTGCTCTAACAATATCTATTGCTTAAAACAAAATTATATTCCAAGCATACAATTATTGTCAAACATTGGGAAATTACAACTATTTTAAAAGCATAAGAGTACCGATTATCATAAAAAGCGTGTGGAGTTACGAATTGTGGCCAACTTTTTGAGAAAACGTAGCACTGTGCGGCTCTCAAAATAGCAACCGGTTCCGTCAATCTCTAAAAGCAACCGCCCCGCATTTCCAGAGAAATTCGAGCTGCGAGACTACGTAGCAACTGACGAGAGTTCTCCTCTCGCGTGGACACATGCGTTAAGACACCGAGCACGGTAATGAGCATACCGGTTGGCAGACGCACGCGAAGTTCGCTGCAGCCTCGTTGTATCCGCAGATCGCGTTCCTGCCGCAATTATTCAGGACGTTACAGCCGATGTGGTCCTCGACGCACTGACGTATCCCGTCGCCGTTGTATCCCTCGTTGCAGACGCACTGGTAGCCTCCGTCGCCAGCTGACACGCAGTGCGCGTTCACGTGGCACTGCCTCGGGTTCGTCGAGCAATCGGACACCACGCATCTTCCGTCCACCATGCTGTAGCCGGGCGAGCAAGTGCACTCGTGTCGTGAGCTGCTCGGATTGTACGAGCACATCTCGCCTTCCGTGCAGTCGGCGTTCGAGCTACACTTGTCTGCATTGCAACAATAAAATGGCACGTGAAGCAAACGAAGAACATTACCGGAAAACGTCGAAACTCGTTTGGGACAACGGTTGGCTGGGAACAATTTCGCGCGGGGGCATGTTAACGATTTCCCACCACCCGCGCTGGTCCAAACAGTATAATATCGATGTTTTAAATGATATCATTATGCTCGAGTATGACTGTTTGTGGAAAATTATTGAAATCGTGATTGCGTAAAAATAAAAATTGTTTGTGATAGGATTCGATTTCTATGGGCTATTTTAAGATAAGAAATTTCGAGAAGGTAATTTTATAATTTTCTTCAAGTGGTGTCTGTTGTTTTAATATTGCTAGTAACGTGACGTCGAATTGACTGCTGTAATTGATAGGAAAATTAATGGTGTCTTGGCGTCAAATTGGCTCGTTATCGCTGGTGGTATCACTATTGATATAGAGTCAGTTTGACGTCAAGTCACCATTAATTGACACGGAGTCAATTGGGCTTCGTTATTATTGAGACAGAATCAATTTGATATCAAATCACCATTATTGATATTAATTTGATGTTAACTCACTGTCATTATAGTGATACGGAGTTATTTTGATGTACATTACCACTCTAAGATTCATTATAATTCACCTTGAGTGTGCAACGTCATCAATTCTAAAACAAGGATGCAAAATTTTATTTACGATATTTTACTGTCAAATGTAAAATAAGGTTCAAACGAGTTTGCAATGTGTGGGACAATACACTTTTTAATCGGGCATGCTCGTTCATGTCAAGAACATGTTTATTAAGCGGATTAAGCAGTGGAGAGACAACGACTCTGGATGCAGAAGGGGAAATAATTATCCTTGCTATCGCGAGACGTTCACAGTACAGTGAATAGATGTGCTCGGGATATAATAAAGGCTAGAGAAGATTCACTCTGAAGTAAATTCATAATCGTATTGAATTTAATCGATTTTACAGTAAGCAAAGGATGCTTATCGAATCGGTTAGCCAAAGTTGAATGTTCAAAATTGGGAAACGGACATGTCAAATTTCAGGCTCCCGAATAAGAATGTTTAACAAACTTGTTTTCATATATCTGGAATTATGGTTCCTAATTGGTTAATGATTGCTCTATAGCTAAACATGCGATCAACGGACTATATAAGCGGCGTTCTTTGATCTCAGCATGCAGAGCAAGCAAATAAAAATGACACCGGATATCGTACATCAAAAGGTGCCAAGAAACTGTGACGAAGAGGGGCGAAACTGTGACAAAAAAAAGGGGAGACACGGTGACAAAAAAAAAAGGAGAAACGGTGACGAAAAAACCGAACAAACAGTGATCAGGAAAGAACGTGACGAGAAAACCGAACAAACAGTGATCAGGAAAGAACGTGAAAAATATTTAATATGACGACCGATAGGACTGCACGTGGTTCCGTCTCCCTCATATCCTGGATTGCAAACGCATTTCGCCAACGGCTCCTCGGACTGGCAGGACGCCTTCGGGTCGCAGATGTCCACCTCCATACAGGACACTTCTGAGCCAGAATAACAATTCGATGTCAGTTCGTCCGTCATCGACGAGCACGGTTTCCGCGCGCGGTCTCGGTGGGAAACTATGATACACACGTTCCACCGATATCTATGCATCGAAACCAGTATGACCAGTGCCACTAACGAGACTCGACAACAATAGTTCTCCTACCTTGATTCTCATCTGCCACTTTCGAACAATACTGTAAAGCTTAACGCGTTGACAAATTATCGACTAACATTTCAAAACATTATTATTATATCCATATTTTTACACTGTAACATCTGACTTTTTTTGATCGAAATAGAAATCCTGAAGTCGTCGTGCTATCACTTTTCAATTTAACTTCATGTTAATTAGAAAATCATATAATGTAACGTAGATAAAGGTATAAAAGAATTCAAACTGATCTTGAAATAAAAACACACAGCGTGGTCTGTTTTAAGAGCAAACACGGTCTCATATATACTTGGAAACCATTCCTTCCTGTTCTATATTTTTTCGCAATTTTCGATTTTATTTTATTCTGAATAAATCGAATCTTTTGATTGCATTCTCCCTCTGCAAAATATACACTTTCGATACACGTATGAAATTTTAGATTTAAAAGAAATTTTTCTGAATTCGTCTCATATTGTACAATTGCTGTGTCGTTATCCCTAATAGATGAAACACAACGCGAATGAAGAACACAATGACAAAGAAATTTGAATGGGCACAATAACGAAAGGAATTACAGACCAAGGGATATTAATTAATATTGTTGGTCAGTGACGACGTTGGTCGAACTTGACCTCGTTGAATTTTCGTCGGTGAGAACGCACTGTCGTTGAACATCTACCGGAATTGAGAAATGTGCAAGACTGAAAAATCATACCTGTTTTCGTGCACTCTATGCCATTGCCGTTGAAACCGGGGTTACAGCGACACTCGTAGTCACCGTTACTCGTTACGTATACACACTGCGCGTAGGGATGACACCTGTTCACCACGTTGCACGGTACTGGACATAAGCGTGCGCAATTATGATAATTCGCTGGACTGTCTCACATACAAAATTTATGAAGCCATTTCGCGGATCAGTTGCATTTGCCATCGGAGAAAATTCATGCGATTTTTCTGTCGCTGGTTCATCTCGACATACGTTTCCCGACAGTTTTGCAAAAATAATGCGACAATCGCGATCTCACTGGAGACTCCCTGTCTAATTTATTCAAGTGCAACGCCTTTCATTTGAAAAATATTGGCAACATACGCACAATGTATTGAAATAAGTACAATGTATTAAAATTAAGTTATATAAAATAAAAATTAAGTTATATAAAATAAAAATGAAGTTATAATTGCTCTGATAAATTGCTCGGTGGTATAATGAATCCACGTGAATTTTCTCCGGAACCTAAATCGATCGAATTTTTCCAATTACGCCTGAGAAGACATTCCAGAATTTTCCGACGTTTCGACTGTTGCTTTGAAGTCCCGATTCAATTACTTATTCGAAATAATATTAGCCGTCGCTCTTTAAACTAAGGACACCTTACCGTGATTAAAAGTTTCCACGGGGACCGTGTGCCGCGCAAATGGCCAGTCGAAACGCCGACAGACGAATTCGATCGTCCAGGCGGAAGAATAAAGTAGAACGTAGGCGGGATTAATTCAAGTGTGCGTGAAGTTTAGCGTTCGTGTCGCGGATTGTTAATCGACCAAATTAGTAAAAGCAAAGCGAAACCGTCGTACAGTGAACTCCTGATGGACCCATCGTTTCGTGGTTGTATCCTGGCTGGGGCACGCAAATCTCATCCGTGCGGTTGTAATCGTATCCCCAGGGGCATATGCAGTAGTCTTCCAAGCATTCCGGGATTGGGCGTGCCGATACTAGAATGCACGATGCAAAACCGATCGTCGCTAGCGGTCAGCGAGTTTCTCGACTCTGCTGTGGTAAACTGTCTCTCGCATCACGTATTCGTGCAATCGCTATCTACCCGAATCGTGTTTCACATGCGATTAAACGCCATGCACGTTTTTCGGTCGTTGTCGATCCCTTGAGGACTGGTCAGAAATTTTGATCTTCCCTTCTCGAACACGGACCCGCGGTTACTAGGAAAACGCCGCAATTCTCAAGTTTCAAACTTAAGTTGATGCACTCGTTAATCGCTTGCACCACCATTCCTTTCGCGCTGCGTTGATTAGCACTTTTTTGTCCGCAATATTTTTAATAATAGGACTAAACGATTTTTGCTTCTTTTATTGTCGTTATGTACTTTTGTTTCTAGACTTTGATAAGAGAAGAATTTATCTTTATTTCGATATAGAGGAAATTAATAGTGTTCATATTTAGTAGATCTTGCATGAAATCTGTATTACGAGTCTGACTCGTTATTATAGTGCAAAGGGTTAAACTGTACAGGTTTCATGTATTTATCAGAAAAAAAACATCGTGAACAAAACTTCAACAGATTCGACAAAATCATGTGATTTGAAACAGGGAATACGAAATTTTAAATACAAAGCATTTTTTATCAGAACTCAAAGCGATGATATCTCGGATGTGCAACGTATGACTTGCGACGTTGTTCCTAGTAGCTACAGAGTTGTTACTAGACTGCGGACTCGATGGAAGTATGATAGAAATTATTACAATAACCCTCTCTTAACGATTACAATCAATATCACCCAATAGTTTGAATATGTGAACAGAGAACAAACAAATGAAGCACAGTGTCTCTTTATACACTATTTCTCTCTGCAATATTGCTGTCCTTAGTTAAAATATTTTGTTCATTAATATGTCATTTTTCAGCGTATTTTAAAATATGAAGAACATCGCGTGTCTTTTATCATTTTAATCAAAACTAGAAATAATCGATCTACTTCCTAGAGTTACAAGCGTGTTTCAATGTATTTATTTTCGCTTATTTAAAAAGGATTTTATGACTTTAAAGCTTTATTTCTTGGATGATCAGAAACGTTAGTTAACACTATTTAACTAGGGAGGACTGAATGAAAAATTTGTATGACTTTTAGTATGTCTTCAGTCGAGTGCCAAATTTCAACACCGACAATTCTAAAAAATAATTAAGTCATTTCATTAATGAAATCGCAACTAGGAAGTTTCGTGTTCTAACTCTCAACTCTTTCGTGTTTTAAAGATCCCAATGGCATTCATTTTGTTTAATAAAAATAAATTTCAATATCTTAAAAATTGGAGTCATCCATATGCAACTGATGCGATATTGAACGTGTTAAGAAGAGAGAAAGAAAGGGGGAGAGAGAGAGAGAGAGAGAGAGAGAGAGAGAGAGAGGATTGTAAATCGAAATCAAAGTGAATAAGTACATCGGCCTTCAACTTAAAAAAACAATTGAAAAAGAACAATTCTGCTTGAGACCAATCTTTCGACTTATAACATTAAATCCAGCGAGAAAGATTTTGTTAAAGGATTCCCTCGTTATCTAATCATTGGAACAAGCTTAGGGTAAATGGTAACTCCAAATTTCGCTTCACTCGTAGGAAATTATCAAGTGTGAGGAAATTAATTATCGCAACTGTGAGAAAAATTCATTTTGCATCTAAATTTCCGATGCTTTTCTAAATGTTTGTAATAAAAATACGTTACAGCCAAAATATTATGCAAATAGCTTGTGTATCTCCACGCCAATTTACGTCCCTACGAAGGAATTCGAACAAACGGAAATTAGACGAAACTGGCTTCCACCGACCGCGTCGGCGTCGAAGTTTAAATGTAACAGTACGAACGCATTTTATGGTGTTCAGACCGCGTAAAAGGTTTCAAACGCATCAAAGCAGCGGTTTGTATGGTTTCGGAGTCCGACAACGTAGTTGCACCGTATTTCTTCCGCAAGAATTCAACCTTCAGCAGGCGTTTCCCGTTTCAAAGGCGATTAACAGCGAGTCAAAGATAACAAAGAAATCATTGCGACCTGGCTCGCGGTAAAAATTGCATCGGCACGGATTGGAAGACCGTACTCTCGGAACGTACACTTTTCCGCGGCGGTGTCGATTCTCCCCGGGGAAAGTTTGCTCGGCCCCGAGTTCCGCCGACCCTTTTCCCGCGGCCGTGTTCCTTCTTTCCGCCAACTTTTTTCACGCCGGCGTAACTTCGTCCTCAAAGGATTGAACTTTAAGAAGCTTATACTTCCCGTAGCGTTTCAAACTCGTAAACGATTAAGAGTCTCGTGCAAGTGAAGTTTCCACCGCGTCGCGCCGCATTCCTCGGGGCGGAATCGCGCGGGCAAAAATCACAGCGCGCCGATTCGGCGAATTACACGGCTCGGAAATGTCGAAGTCCGGATAATTCGTCGAGGGATCGGGTCCCGGCGATATTGTTCTTGATACTCACATCCTCGCTGCTGGTAGATGGTCAACTCCTCCTCCCCCTCCTCCTCCTTGCGCACGCATTCTGGGTCCTGGTAGTCCCAGCCGTCCGGGCACCAGCAACCATTTTGCGAGCACTGCGGTTGCGGCGTGTCCGTCGTGGACACGTCCATCTCTGGCTGGCACGTGTAACCATCGCCTGGGAACAATTGTAATCATTGGGATGGAAGTCGATCTTGGAAACATACGAATCGCGAATTCACCGGACGTAGAACCCCGATCAAAATCATTTTCTCGCGGCACCCGTTCTACCTAGCAATTGTTCGCCGGTCTCTTCGGACTCCGGTCGACCCACGAGTAATCTGATTTTTCTCTACCCTGCAAACGGATCGCGCGGTGTACGACCTACCCCCGATTTACTCGAGTCACCATTTTTACTTGATACATTACAATACTGTTATGCGGTATTCTTTATACGCGTTACCAATTTACAGCAGATAATTCCTGGACATTTTAAAAGCGACTAGTGTGTAATACACTGACACCTAAGTGAAAACTAGTGGCATGTTAATTCTACAAGCTGGTTACGATTATTCAGCGATGTTGAAACGCGTTGGCTCTTGGGTAGTGTCTTTTAAAAAATAAAATTCTAATTATTGTGAAGATACATTTACGAAGAATTTGTCCAAGAAATTCATAATATTAGATTTATATGCTTGTTAATTTTGTGAAGCAATATAAGATAGCTGCTTTTGTGTTTACCCAATAAAATATTTACTATATTCTTTAACACCTTGCCGTACTTCGACGAGTCTGGCTAGTCATAGAGATTTCTATTAATATCTTCTTAAGTATAAATGTTATTCCGTTCTTTTAAACCGGAATAAAAGTCTGTCCTCTTGTCATCGATATTTAACCATTTAAGTAAATATAGACAAACGCAATAAATATTGTTCCTTTTCCTTCTATGAAATCATTACAGTAGTAAAAGTGCTCATCCTTGTAACTATGAAAAGAATAGTACGGCAAGGGGTTAACAAGAATTATTGTAATATTTTCCGCAAGTAACAGATACCTAATAACAAGTACTCTTCATAATCTGAATAATTGTAACGTGTCAGTTTGACTATTATGTGATGAAATTTGATGCACGTAAATCCAGTTCCTTTTAAGGATGTTCTGCATCGGCCTGCAGAATTATTTTAATGATGAAAAGAAATGTCCACTTTTAATTCTAAATTTAAAACGATGATTCGAACAAGTTGCAGGTCGCGATGGGAGATATATGTAATCGAATAATTTGCTGCGAAGATACATAGCTACAGAAAGTCTGCTCCTCGCATTCAGTCGCGGAGCCAGCGCGTAATATGGCACGATGAAACTTGTTATTTACTGTTTTGGAGCTGCTAACGACATCGTAGGCTGCGACAGCGAGCTTAATTACGTCCATCGACTCAAACAGCTTCATTAGGAAAAACATTCCTTTCATTTCATTCGTACGCTGGAAAACTCCGCGTGGAATCGCAGAAGAGAATCACGGAGTCGTGTTTTATTCGTGATGGATCGTACATTATCTTTTTGCAAGAGTTTCCCCGAGAGCTCTTGGTCAAAGTTGCGGAAGAGAATGTTCTTTAATGACGTTTACAATCGAAGAAGCAAAAGATGAACGCGGCGTACCTAAGAAACCGGGCAGGCACATGCAGGCGTCTGGTTTATCCTCGTTGAGGATGCAGATGGCGTTTGAAGAACAGTTGTTCTCTTCTTCGCAGATACCTGCCGAAAGTCGAATATAATGTAATAATGTCAAGAACATGTGTTCAGAGAACAATATGTTATCTATTTCGACAAGAGAAATCTGTGTTACCTCGCTGGATAGGGTAGCAACCCTGCTCCGTTTCCTCGAAACCCGACATACAAATGCAATTAGGCGCACCGTCGATCATCACGCAGGTCTTGTAATTGTCGCAGCGAACGTCCTCGCAGGAGGGAATCTCTGGATTTCCAACAGAAGATGTACCGGTTACTGGCGAAGCGTAAAGCAGAACTCGCGGGACAGATATTGATTTTCTCGGTCAGTCTCTTGTCCGTGGCTGGTACCGGATTATCATGGAATGGTAACTTGTTTGGTATTTTTGATTCTGCACTTACTATCGCAAACCCGGCCATCGCCGGAGAAGCCTGGCCGGCACTCGCAGGTGTGGCTACCCTCTTGGTTGATGCACTGCGCATCCGGTGAGCACATGTGATTGCCGGCTGTGCATTCGTCCACGTCCACGCAGGTCGCAGTGCCGTCCTCTTCGTAGAGATAGTGGAATCTGTGAAACGAGTTGCATTTTTAACCCCTTGCACTATCGCTCCATTCATGCTACGACGATTAGCATTTTTACTACTTTGATGTTTGTAAACAGTCGCAATACGATGCGAAATGTAGATGCCCGCAATACCTGTGATATAGTCAATTTTACGCGATACTGGAGTTGAGGAAGTAAACTCTAATGCTTTTACGTTTCTAGATATTTATTTACGTTTATAGATGCCTTATTCGCTTTGCAACTGGCATAAAAACATCACTATCAGAAGATTCGTTATCACGGCCATCACTAAACACTTTTGTACTTTGCATTTTGAAGGCGTTTCTTAAATTTTAATAATTGAACTGCTTCGTAACAGCAACGACAAGAATCGTGACTAACTGTTCTGAGGTACTGAGAGGAACTAACATTCAGTCACGAGCGTAACGGGCAAAAAATCAGTCCGCGAGCTCGGCTTGTTATGTTTACGTTTGGCTAATGTTGCGTTTGAAATTTGTGCTATATTTCGTCGATAATTATAAAGCCATTTGTAAAGTATTATACTGGTGCAGAGTTTAAGCAGCACAAATTGAAACTGTGAGCAGAATAATGAATTTTATTTGATATGCAAATGCATCCAAAATATTAAATGAGAAGAATATAAGAAAATATAGAAAGGAAAAAAAACTTTCCAAAATAAAAAATTAGTATTTTTTAAAATCTAGTTATTCTTTTGATAAATTTTGCAAAAATATTTCGAATGTTAATTCCAAGTGGCCGCGGTTAGAGAGTTAATGAATATGTGTTACAATCTTTCTACCAAATACTCGCAAAGGGTTGAACTTCGTACGGAACCGTCGCAAGAATATTCTTATCAAGAACATCTCCAAATGTCTAAATTGAAAAGAAAAGTGGAGCAGTTTGCTTACCCAGAGTTGCATTCACATTTGAACCTGTCGCCAACGACAACGCAGCTGCTATGTTCGGTGCATGTGTCCTTTCCCTTAATGCAAGGGTCCTCCTCCTCGAGCGGCGTGACCTTCGTATTCACGGCGAACCGGATGATGCCCTCAGTGGCCTCGTAAGTCGTCATACCTCTGAAGTACTTGAGCCTAGTTGTGTCGTCCTCGGGGTCAACGGACAGGTAGGGACACTCGTTATAAACGATCGTCTGGTCCAACGTGAAGTCCATATTCCGTTCCCCGGAACCGTCGTTTAATTTCGAAGTTCGTTCGCTCTGAGCGCGAATTATGCCCGGTTGCACTCTGGTATAAAGTTCATCGTAGTCACCGTTGCTAACCCGGGTGTCCCTCGACAGGTGCGGCAACGTACCTATCACCTCCGCCTCCATCTTCAGCTGACCGAACACGTCCAGGCCGAGGTAATTGTTGCGGATCGTCACTTTGTCGCCCGATGAGCCGAACGTCAATACTGCTGTGTGATTAAAGAGCCCGCCTGTAACAAGCAATTTATTAAATTCAGGGGATGAACTTGGAATCACCTGTTGTTACTAGTTCATAGATTACACAGCCTGTGCGATGTATTCCAAGCTAATCTTTCAGAATATCATGTCGGCTGAATTTGTGTCAAAATTAAATGGTGCAAGGAGGGTGCTTCTTTAAGTATACAACAAATTATATTTGAAATAATCACATTTAAAAATTTTCTCCTTTTTCAAACTATTCATTCATCAATTCTTGAAAATCGAATGTGTTAGAAGTTAAAGATAATTGTTATAGCATTTTAATTCTATGCGAGGTATGAGATATACTTTTTTTATATAATACTGCTGAATAGTATATTTAGATACTTGCAAAAATAAAATGTAATTTATAAAAGATTTGTGACAACGATAATTTACAAATAATAATTTAAAGAAATAAAATAAAAATAAAATTTATACAACATTCTTCTAAGAAGAACGTCACATCTAACACAAAAGTGCTCAATAAATTTTAGAAAAGAAGATACAGCGACGTGCTGTTTTGTTATTTTAATTTTGCTTAGACAGAGCTGCGTACCTGTCAATTGATAGCCATTCTTCGTCTTTCCAACAGGTTTCGCGAACAGCCAGGCAATCACTTCACCAAGACTGCCGAGCAGTTGGAAGTTCGGCCCGATCTCATCTGGCACACGGGACAGAGCGGTGTACGTTCTTCCATCCTTTGTTTGCACATAACACTGCAAATCTCTCGCTGGGAATTCGACGTTGTTGATCGTGCCAGAGATGCGGCCAATTACACGAAGTGGGACATCTGCAAACATTTGCCACCCCTTCCAATTCCTGTGCGGCCACTTCAAGAGGTATTTAAGCTAGCGCTTGAATTGTTTCACCATGGAACTGCGAGACGTTTCACTAACTGCATGCTTTCGTTTACGAAAAGTCAAAACTCGCGAAATTAAAATAGCTGGGCTGCGCGGGACTTGAATTTCTTGGCTGACTGGGAACGGAAATATTCCAGTGAAATACTGCTGCTTTTAATTACCTATTGGACTAGAAACTACAATACTAAGATAGAGTACTCGATCATGGATACACCTAGTGGACTAGGCACTGAAATATTAAAATAAAATATCTTATTGTACTTTTGTATCATACGTTGTATTGAATTGGTTGCATATGTTGTTACTAGAATGCAAATTTTATACATTTATGATAAAAGTGAACAGATGCATAAAAAAACTGTAGGTGCTGGAAGAATTTTAAAATACCGTCGTTTACTTAAAAAAAATATTAAAAGAAATTGTCATTATTCGTTTCTTATTTCTCACAACTGTCTCAGAAAATTTTAATTTTTCACAAAGAACCGCAGTCTAATCATTACCGTCGATCTGCCATAACTTCATTTTTACACATCTTCAAAAAGCTTGATTTCGCTAGTCCCTGGGTGAGTGGCCTCGCGAGTTAGATTCGAACAGAGTTGATTTTCTAGCCTGAGTTAGCTTTGAATCGGGGATCATCGAAAATTCGTCAGAGGTAGGTGGGCCGCGTTCAAAAGGTTGCGCCTCGCGAATCTTGAGTTCTACGGGGTCATCGAAGGGGCGGCAGAGGCTCGTAATCCCTGAATAGATCACAGAGACCGTCCCGCAGAACCGACCGTTATTGGACGTCGTTTATATCGCGTCGCGACGCTTCTCCAAAGGAGAGAAGAGTGGTTAAAATTGCGAGCCACGGTCGACCCGTTCGAAAGCGGATTTTTACGTTCCGGGAGCAGATCAAAGGGACGCGGGCTCGCGGATAATTAGGGACCTCCTTGAGTCTCGCGCGACAGCCGCGGATATGCTCACCATTCGGCTGACAGGATTTCCCGTTCCCGAAGAATCCTTGCTTGCAGTGACAGCAGAACCCGACCGCGTAGTCCATGCACGACGCTTTGCTGTGGCAAGTCGTTGCTCCGGTTCTGCAGCTGGCCACCTGGTTCGTTGCGCTGATGTCTGCGTGTAACGCGGTACGTTCGCGTGTGAAACTATGCTGGCTTGCTCTAAGCGATCCCCGAATGCAACGAGATTTCGGTTCAGAGGAAAACTTGGAAACCAGCGGGGACCTTTACCGCTTCCTCCCTTAATTAGCGCGTAACTTGAACAGTTATGAGCACAGTGTACGTACACAGTATGAAATTAACCCTCCGAGCACTAATGAAATTTCAAGAAGCACGCCTCTGATTCAGAAAATAGAAGCGTACTGTAAGACGCTTTTTCATTTGTAAGAAAGTAGGATCGCGAGATTGCAACCCTTAATGGATAAGTTGCTCTAATTAGAGACACCGATTCTTTCCTTCATCCTCTTAACCCTCCTACGGTGTTCATAACAATTTGCACTAATGATGTTCGGATCTTTACGAACGGTACTATAATACAATGTTTTTTTAGCTCGTTGTATGAAAAGATACAATAATCAATATAACAAAAGAAAGTGAAAATTCATTTGCGAATTTCGATAAATTTGAATCGAATAAAGTGGTTAAAATGACACCGTTGAAGGTTATATCGCCACGCGTGTCATTATTTCATCCATTGTTTCGGTTCCATGTTTTTCTCTTCACGAATTCTCAGCATTCTCTTCGCTCCGCTTGATCTTAAAAGTAGGAACTCACCCTCAATGTTATCCGGTAGTTTAACATCGTCGTCGTTGAATGCTGGACCAACCTGGAACAGCCACTGTCCCGGTCTGTTCACATTCGACCACCTACAGAACAATAGGATTTAGAATGTCGCCGCGCAGTGAATCACTCGAAGCGAATCTCTCGTTAAGCAGTGCCTCCTTCTGACTCACTTGTCGACGTTCTGAATCTGATCCGTCCCGGAACCCTTCACGGTGTACATTCTTCCTTCGCTCATAAATCCTGCCTGCGCCTTCGCGTCTGGCAGACCGCTGGGGTGCGATTCACCTTGGATCCACTGGATACCATTATCCGGGTACAGCAGCTCGATGTAGGAATGCGTGCCGTTCGACGAGATCGCTACTTGGTAAGTGTTCACCTAACAGAATTCGAATAACGTTAGGAATTCGTCCGGTGTCCCGAAGATTAACAGCTTCGCGTGAATCTGATCGAACAATGCTAACTAGTGACTGCGATTTATCCAGAATTTGCTTGGCGGCGAATGATTAAAAACTATCGTTTCGCGCGAATTTTTGTACCAACCATTTATAGCGGAACATTGAAATCGCATACTAATTTATTCTGTTTTATTAATGTAATTGCATTTGGTACTACAATATCCCTAAAGCCTTTTGTTCTGTTGGGGGTTATATTTTACATTTATATTTTTATTCTATTGAGGTTATACATCGTCATATTTAACTGCTACTTTACACGCCGGAGAAAATTCAGTCTGTTTTTAAATTGTGAGATCATTGTTAATTTGCTACATGTGAATCTATTATACCCATTTAACACTTTAACCGCCACGTCATTCATATTTCAGTGACGGAATTATTTACGCAGTGTTCAAGACTAATTTGTACGCTAATCTATTAATATATGTGATAATGTAAGACACGTTGTGACACATTATATGCATCTACATAAATGCAAGAACGTTGAATATGTAAATCCTTATTGAAAATGTATCTTCTCGATTTTAATTTGATTAAATAAAATACTTTAATGGTATGAAATTCTTGAGATATTTTACGTGGCAGTCAAAGTGTAAAAGAAGCTCCGATCAGAGAAGGGTGAAAATGAAAAGTTTCGGTAAAATGAGATACAAAACAGAAGGATGATGAAAAGAAAAGAAAAAAGAAAAATCGACCGCGAATCGACGACCTGTATGACTATTCTTGTATAAGCAACTAGAACTAAGAAAGCGTGTCTACAGAGTTGACAATTGTTAAGCAGAACGACGAATTTCTGTATTTTATGAAAACCTTCACATCCAAGGTACAGGACTTTTATTAGGGTTCAGGTATACTTGCAAGTATACTAGGCACAAAAATGCGTATTGTCGCCTAGCTTACCAGTTCTTTTGTACAGCCCGTCCTATTCGTATCGCGCTGGTGTCGGTATAATCATAGTTCTTCCACCGTACCTTCCTAACACCCTCTAAATATAATTATTTGCACTGGTTTTACACTGCACGAGTGTTTTATTCCACCCAACCCTCAACAACAATGAACAATATAGACTCGCATACCTTGTCGCTCCTCTCGTTGAAGTATCCGACGTCCAGCCAGGTGGCGAGAAACACATGTGTGGGCATGAAATCAGCCGCGTCCTTGAAAGCGTGTCGCACCATTCCTCCGGCTCTCGCGAGAACTTCCGGTGAATCTGTTTCACCGTAATAGACCCTTCCGGAGCCTCTGGTGTCGACGTGGGTGTAGAGCGGCGCGATAACCGGATCGTCCAGCGGGAACGGGATGTTGAAGAACCTTTGCATCGCTCTGGCGAAGGAGAGAACGCCATTCCCGTTCACCTGGAACGAGGTTCGATAAACCCTGTTAGCCCGTTTCTTCTTTTCCAAGCGAAACCTGATGAAGTGGTCGAGCCACCAGGATCTGGAGAATTCTACGAGGCTCGATAATTAAAATGGCGTCCTCGTAATCAATTTCAAGATTTGGAACACTGTTGGTACTTCGAGAAGCTCGTTATCTTTTCGATGGAGCACGAAGACGTACTTCAATCGAGGATCTATCGAAGCTCTGTAGTTCTAAGGACTGCGAGCTAAGCGATTTATCGGGAACGAAATCTGAAATATTGATTTGCTAGGTTTCTCGAATTTACATGTACTCGACCAAAAGGGGTGGCATTATAGGGGATGTTTTGCATGATGTTTTGGATGTTTGTTTTATATTTATATAAATATATTAGGTCTACCGGAAAATTCTATCCGTTCTGAAATAGAAAGAAAACAATAAATTTTACATTCATCTAATATTTATTGTATTATTATAATAATTTAATATAATCGTAACTTATACCCTGTTGCCAGCGTGATGAATATCATTTTTGAGAAGTATTACATGTCGTAAATGAAATGACATTGGCAGATATATCTTTCCGGTAGACCTACTAGTATCATGCTATGATCTGAATATTAGCGTATCGACAGGAGTGATAGAGAAATACTTAGCATCGAGTAATTTAGAGATTTAGTCGAATCCCCCAGAAACATTGTTCTTATTCTCTCATCCATTATCATACTTTGTCTAGTGTCATTGTTCCCTTGTCATCAGTATTTAAACACTTGGGTAAATTTGTGCATACAATGAATATAAATTTTCCTTTAAGAAATTGTTCCAATTATTCTTGCAACTGTGAAAATACTGTTATATAAAAGGGGTTGAGAAAGCAATACGACGTCGAATTATATTCAATTCTCAAAGATCTCTTATCTATACCCTGTGCCAAGATACATCTTTTGGAGAAACTATATTTAATCTCTGATCATTGCATCCCCTTAAAATTTTGTTGACACGCGAAAACACGAAAATCCACGTTTCGCAGAATACTTGAAACGAATCTAGGAAAATCACACGGTGAACGGCGACGTTTGAAAAACGAGCTGCGGGCCATTGAAGTCCGAGGATTTTCGTGTTCCGGTGCACCCTAATCACCTATTCGTAGGGGATGTGCACGCGGCATCGAGAGCCGAACGTCGGCGCACGTGCGGCGGGCAGGTCAACAGGTAAACTGTTAGCACGTGCCGCGCGAAATCCGCCGATGACGTAACGAGCCGGCCCGCGCGTTGCATATCTATGTGTGCTCGTCGAGAAGTCATTCACCCAGAGCGCGGGTTTAATGGAGCAACGGCGTCGCCGGAGCATTGAAAAGCACCCGAGTTCAAAACTGGTCGCGGCGCCGCGAGTTATCGCGCTGTCAATTGGCTAAACTGAAAAGCGCGCGCGTTGCTCCACATTCGCCACGGCAGCTGGGCCCGTCCGACACGGACAGACGCGCGCCGCGCGACTCGTCGTTAAAGGGACGGAATTAAAACTCCGCCGAAAAGAAAAAAGAAAAAACTATATTCGCTTTGCCGTGAGACCCTCGTCTGGGCCGGCCTAATTCGTTGCGCCACGTATTTTTGGCCACGGCGAAACACGAAATGAGAATGATGTCGCGTCGGCGAAGGCGGATTCGAGCGTTCTTTAAGGCGGTGTATTAATGGAAAGTTTAAAAGAGGTTCGGCGATGCCCCGGAACCGACGTTCGGACAAATTACGTTCTTTAAAACGGTCTGCTTTCGGGTGAAGGGTTGAATTAGACCACTTGTAAACGCTAGAAAGCTGGCGAATTTCAAGCATCGACCTTGCTAATTAGCACTAGTTTGGTATTAGTTTAACATCAGCTAGTTTACATTTCTTTCTACCAGTATCAATGGTATATTTACTCGGATGCTTAGCAATTTTTACTGTAATATTTGTCCCGAGGGACAGATTCATTAAATAAATTCCTCGTAATTGTATTTTTACAATTTGAATAACTGTAAATTAAAAATTTAGAACCTGTGTACGTAGCAAAATGAGATTAAGAGAAAACTTCGTAGCCAATTATATCAACAATCGTTTGCACTTTAAACAATTTGAATACATCGGCACTCTTAAATTTATTTAATCTTCCTACTGCTGTATTTCTCGACCATCCATCTCTGTCGCAAATGTATAAAATTCGCCACAATACATGACTAATACGTAGTTTGATCCATATGCTAGTTCAAACTAGGCTATTGTCATTTATTACGGGTGATGGAGTGCTTTTTCAATGGTTGCAAATTGACATCCTTGTTGGTCTGTGGTTCTATCATCATTGTCACTATGTATTAACCATTTATGATGGAACGACGTATGATTTAATTCGATCATTGGCTGTGTGAAATGTAAACGTGACATGCATCGAATCCATTAAAATCTTATTAACACGACGACCGCCGCACAATGCATGAATTCCTGCTATGCGGGTTAAATAATTATTTATCCAGATTTAGAAGGGAACGAATTTCTTTGTTACTATACGTATAACCCTTTGCACTCGAGTGGTGACTCTGAGGCACCACTAAAATTCTTCTATCATGTCTCAAGACAATTTTTATACAAACAAAGTTAAGATTTAAAAAATTGTTAAACAGTGAAACTATTTCTTATGCATAAAAATGCACTTTATTACGTAGAATGGAAATATTACGAGGCAAGAAAATTATTTTAGATTTACAGTTGAAATAGCTTCGAGTGCAAAGGGCTAATAGGTTGCAGAAAATTTAGAGTAACCTTTAAGCTTCGTCCGTTCCTCTTCTCAATATGACACAGTTTTTACAGATTATGAAAAAATAGTCTTTTCAGTAGGTAATTTTATTAATTGTGAACAATATGAATAATCAACGAAAATTATATTTATTGTTCCATTACTTACCATCGTGTGAATTTGATACCAACGAACAGATTATATCGTAGAAATAAGGAACGTATGAGGGTTGATCAAGATAAGAAATATTCTCAAGGAACGCGTCTGAAATTAGTATACTTCGCGTTTATCGCATCGAAAATGAAAATAAACTCGCCATTTATCATTTGAAAGCCGATTTGGAGTATCAATTCGGTTGCGTATCGCTCGAGAGGGGTTCGCCGCGCGATCAGTCAGTGTACAATGAGTGGCTAGTTAAATATACGCGTTGCTAATCGAAATAAACGCGACGGAAACAAACTGGTCGCGCAAAGCTGGAAACCCATAGGACCGGACCAACGACGTGTTTCCGTTAACTGGCCGAAGTTGAACGCACGACATCCGAAATTCCGGTCTCGTTCGGGTCGGTTCCCACGTGCCGGTTTCGAGACGCGGCTAACAGTGTGTATGCGCCAGTGGAAGTTCGGGCTGATTGTATTGTTTTCACGTGATGCTAATATCGCGGACGCCACGCCGTGACGAATCCAACACCCGTGGCCCGCGTGTGTCGTTAAACGGGCGACCGACCCGGTCACGCGAATTGACACGAATTAGACCGACAAAGCAATAATCCCGCGTCGCCGTTAAACGCGCTGCCAGATCCGTTCTCGCGTTAGGTGTCAACTTGTTCGCTATTAAATCGTCGGCGTTATTTTCCTCGACGAGGAGAACCTAGACTTAAGGTCAATTAGCGTGGCTGTAAATCAGTCTGCTGATCGTCCGCAGAAAAATTCGATGCTCGGGTTCACGACTCTTTAGTCGTGTCAGATTCAATATTGCAACAGTAGTTACACTTATCTCACTGGTTTGTGTTACATTCGTCAATGATGTCATAATTGCGGTGTACATATTACAACGACAACGGTGCTTACTTTTCATGTACGTCGGCGCGTAAAAATATTGTCATTCCTTACGAGTTTTTCTAGTTCATGGATAAAATTATGATTTCAACTGCTGCGAGATATGGTCACACACAAGATCTGTATTGGATGATTTCGTCTCGACTTTTCATTCATGTATTTGGCATTTCGACTGAAGAGTAATAAGGAGACTGTGGAACACAAAGCGGGAGTAAAATCGGATAGATATAATATTTTTGGTACAACGTGCAACCTATTGAAGTTTCTGTTCTGTAGCAGCAGTCGTAGACTGCATTAAAAGTAATACAGTACAACCTTATTATCCGAGCTGATAGACACACATAACTGTTGAGACAATAGAACATTTATTATAGTACGACATTATTAATTTAGGCAGTAAATCGTGTTACAAAGAATGCATACAATTGAATACAAATCTGAGAATCACTGAGAATCGCTGATTACTCCCTGAGAGTGCAGCAACATGTTGAGCTCCCCTGAAAATCCTCTAAACTTTTAGCAAACGATTCAGCAACGGGCGACACTTGGCAGCATCAGGAAGAGAATCGGCGCGCGAGATGGATCCCCGGTCATTAGTTCGAGCCATTCCTGTCTATTTTCACCGTTTCCTCCGCGTTCACGATTACCGGGGAGGGGATTACGTGTGTGCGTGTGTGTCATCGGCTCAGCTGTGACCTACGGCCCCTCGCGATAGCCCTGCTCGCAGATAGCGGGAGACTCGGACTCCCGGTGTCTCTGAACGCGAGCGAGAGTGTCAAAACGTTTCGGCGGCAACCAGGGAGCACCGCTCGCACAGGATCGATCGATGCGCGGCCTCGAGAGTTTGCTAGTTCGCAATCGATTATCGGCCCGGTCGGCTCAGCACGCTCGCAATTATCGGCCGGGAAATCGTCTAATCGGAAACGACTGATCTAGGCCGATTACTATCGATCGCTGGGAATTAAAAGGAAGGAAAAGCCGTGTTGGCCGATTGGAATAATTACCGGGGACGACCTCGGTCTCGCGCGCAGCCCTGGGACCTTTTCCTTTTCGCTTTAGGGGCACAGCCGCGAGATTGGTCCTGCCCGGTCGCGACCGAGAGGCACTCGCCGATTGATCGCGATCCAGATTTCTAAGGGATGATTAAAGCGCGCCTGTCAATTACTCTGCTTTCCAGATTCCCGTTTATACGGTCGATGCTTTTGGCGGATGAAAGAGAATAGGTCGACTTTCGAGTCGATTTCCTTCCCTTCGAACGATTGCTTTAACGACCGAGCTATCGACGGCTTGTTATAGTCGGTCGGCCAAGTCGACAAGTCTCACTTGCAAACGGAAGATAGAAATGGTCTTAGAGTCGATTAGAGATACTGGACACGCGAGCATTGTTATTTCATTATGTCGTTTGTCAGCGAGAGTTTGATTGATCACGGTTACTGGCTCCCTTTCTTATCTACTAATTTTATTTATAGTTTGTTCGTGCATTCTTCAGAAATTTCTTGACCTCTTTTATTATAAAGTTGCGTTAATATATGTACGATAAGATATACAAAAGAACATGGGAAATTAGAAATAATTGTTAGCAAAAATGATTAAAAGGTAATCTTTAATCGTTTTAGTAAAAATTGTGTTAAATGGAAGTCATTAATCGTTTTAGTAAAAATTGTGTTAAATGGAAGTCATTAAAAGATGTCTTTTCACATCCTCGGTAGAAATGATGTTGAAGAAAATTAGTATAATAATTGGTACGAATTTAGAGATCGACCTAGTAGATTGAAAGAAGAATCTCACTGTTACGTATTTACCGTATTCCTTCCTTGTGATTAATATTACCATTACATATTCTTTCGTTATGATTACGATTATACATCCCTTCATTATGATTACTATTACTACATTAATATTACTATCATTGTATTAGTATTTTAATTAACGCTGTTAACCGCGACCAACGGTAACAATCAGCAGAACCCCAATTGGTTTTAAGACCCTCATTTCCCCACCCACGTGACGACCATTCTTATCCTCCCTTAACACCCCGAATTTTCTTCGGGAACCCAAACAGCACGTCCGTTACTCTTAGCAACAGTATCGTCGAAAAATAAAGCAAAGAAATTCCAACGCGTCTCAATCACTTTCATAACTACGCGTTCATAAATCAAATTGTTTCGGAACCATTAAATTAATCGTGTTCGGAACCGAATTTACGGCGGTCTGAACGAGACATAGATCAGCAATATCCCGTTCGAACTTATTCGGATTATTCGTGGTAAAAAGAGCTTTGACGAGCCAACAAGGTAACTCGCCCCTTCCCCGTCGCCCCACGGTCTTAATTCTCAAAGAAATTAGAGGCGAAAGGAGATTGCGGTCGTCGGCAAAACCGCAAGCGCCGCTCGAAAGCTTCAATTACCCGGGCAAACAACAACGGTTCGCCGTGCGACTGCGTTAAATACCAACTTCGTGCTCGTTTAAACTTCGAAACTCGATCATTTCACGGAACACTTTGCACGGATAACGAGATTCGCTCGACGGTCCGCCCTTGTCGCGAGCCTGGATCCCGGTGCTCATTGAATTTGCGTCGTCGCGGGTCGCTCGACCGTCAGCCGTCGCCGTCGTCGCCGCGGCGACACTCTCTAACGACGGTCGCGGCGTCTGCGACGTTTCTCGATCCTTTGGTAGTCGATCTTTTGTGGCCAAAAGTCGATTCTTCAAACTTCCCATTCAAAAACCAGGCTTGTTCTGGTAAACCTTTTGCGTTTGCTCAATTTGCACTGCGCGTTTCTGATGATTAATAAATTAAATAATTTAATTTATATTATATACGTACTTTAATACGTATTAATGGCGTTTAATTATTTAATACGTATTAATAGTTTTCAATTCTTTAATAAGTATTAGTGGCTTTTAATTCCTTAATATATATTAGTGGCTTTTAATTCCTTAATATATATTAATGGCTTTTAAGTCTTTAATACGTATTAATGGCTTTTAATTCTTTAACATGCGTTAGTGGCTTTTAATTCGTTAATATGTATTAGTAGCTTTTAATTCCTTAATATGTATTAATGGCTTTTAATTTCTTAATATGTATTAATAGTTTTTAATTCTTTAATAAGTATTAATATCTTTCGATTCTGTTAAGTTTTCTACAGTGTACCGACTATTGTATTGAACAAACTTTCATTTTGCTCATTTGATAATTTTTATAGAAAAAGTTGTTTTAGGACAACCAACTTTTTTTGTAACTCTCAAATCTTCCAATGCAATTTACGTTTAACTAATAAATAATAATAATAAATACAACACTTTTAGAAAATATATAATATAGTGAAGAATATGAAAGCATTTTTAAAATTATAAAAGTATTCTTCCAAAACTATTCTCCTTGACGAAGAGATATTAAGGTTAACCATAACTGGTTAACAATTCTCGATCAACGAGTAAAACCTTGAGTTTTGGTCAGGAAAAGATAATTTTCCACCGTGCGCCCGTGGGACCGAAATAAAAAATAATAAAAAGCCGGTCCCGCACGCGCTAACGCAATCTTGTAATCGACTGCAATCATTTTGATGACTGCGAATCGTCGACGATAACCGACGGAATAGAGATGATTGTCGTGTAGGCAGGTCTTCTAAGTAGACCGGCGCGGATATATGTATCGCCGCGTATATCTGTGTCAATCAATTTGCCTCGAAATCGGTTTGTACACGACAAACGACAGTTCTATCGCTGCTTCGCAAAACTGTTTCCCCTATTGTCATCGTCTCGTTGGGTTTCGTCAATCGAAATAATAATATGCTCTCGCCGATTTCTGAATCCGTGTAGGATAGCGTGTTGCTCGAACGTCACTCATCTTTGAGTCGGATAAATGGATAGCCGACGTTAAATGGTGGATTTTGCATGGTCTGATTTAAAATCTAAATAATTTGATTCATGGGTGGCGAAAAATATCACTATTCGTCGTGTCCTGTTATATTAAAAGAAATTGAAAGAAAATAAAGGGGAATTAAAAGAAATTGACAGAAAATTAGAAGAAACGGATAGAAAATTAAAAGAAAAGAAGAAATTTGAAAGAAATGTAATCAGGTAATTTCTTAGAATTTTTTCATCTGATCTAAAAATATTGTTTCATCTAATTACAATAAGATACAGATTTATCTAATCTGTTTCTTAGGAGTATCTCTGTTGCCTTCCCAAAGCAGCACATTATTTCGCAAATCACGCTGTTCTTGGAATTGACTATAATACGCAGGTTTAATCAAATCGCTCTATTACCCAGTTCACGCACGACCAATTAGTGCCATCATAGTTCTCAAGGGAAGGAATTTTTGTAGCAATCTGGTACATTGATAGGCATCGTCGTGGGACCATCTACGCTGGGAACGGAAGAAAGTCGACGGTTTATCTCGGTGAGACGGATCAAACATCTCGTCGTGGAGATGCAACGAGAACAGATTTCGTGCGGAATTGCTTTGCAAGGATCGCCGCCCACGCGAACGTCCCATTAAAGATCAGCCTAGTTTTGCAACGGAATTAACAGAGTTATCGTATATTGGAAAGACGGGCAGGAACAAGGGCAGAGTCAATCCAATTAACCGCGAATTTCGAGGCGAGGCGAACGATTGGACCCGGCCGGCCGGCCGGCGATGACGACGCGACGATCGGGCGGAATCGCGAGCGGAATTTCGCAACCGACTCCCACAAATCGTCTCTTAACTAATGTGGGAAAGCGTCAAGGCTAATTGGCTCCGTTTACGTCGTAAATCGTCGGTCGTCGTCCATCGCGGCGCGGCTCCCAATCGGGTTTCCGATATTCCGCGTTCCTCCGATGCTATCTCCGCGGAACCAACAGGTATCTCCGGCTCGGTTTCCGCGAACGACCGTGTGCAGTTACGGCGCGACTTTGTTTTCCCTCTATTCGTCAAACCGCGGCCACGCATATATCCATTTAATTAGAAGCCTTATCGTCCCGAAATTTTCCCCGATTCTTGTCTCGTCGATTTACCGCGGCTACCTGGATTTTTGCGTAACACGGGCTCGCCAAGCATTTATCTCATGAGAGCATAACTAAACGCAGTCGGATGAGCAACGCCGCCACTCGGCGTGGAACTGTTCGGTAAACAAATTGCGTTGCTCGCCAATGTATTTACGTTTTCTGGAAAGAATTATTACTTGACACATTTCACGCGGTCTTTTCCGACAATTTAACCGGGAAGTTTTAGAAAATCGTTCTATTTATTTGGGCACGCTTTTAACCTTTTAGATACGGCAGGATTTTGCGCAAATAAAGTTTTTCGTAACTAAATTACGATTTTCTCTTAATATATATTTTTTCCGGATATCTATATATAGTACTATTAACATATATTCTTTTCTTAATATATTGTATATACACACTTTCACTTTAATTGTTTGCTTTAATAAATAATAAAACAATTGAGTAAAGCACGAGCCATTCGCCAAAGCCACTATAGTGGCGCGTAGTATCTAAAAGGTTAAGTGTCTAATATAATATGAGATTTTATTTGATTCTATTTAGCTGCTGATCAGGAAGTTTCTCTTCGATATGGTTTTATCTAAAGTCACTTCATGATGTACTGATTCATGCCAACAGAGATACGCTTTTTAATTGACAGTATACGAGAAACGTATTGATACATGTCCCGCATATGACGTGTTAACAGATCACCTCTACTGGAAACCTATTACTAGGATTTTTAATTGATATTTGAGCTGCCTGTTTTACAAGCGATCTAAGTTCATTTCTATTGAAATTGAGATATTTAAAGAAATAATAAAAGAATAGACTTTTAAATATTTATACTATGTTGTCTGAGATAATTTGTTGATTTCACAAATATAATTGCTACCTCAATTGATCAATCTCTTCCGTTAGACACGTAACATTTGGATAGTTATTATTACGTGATTACACTAAAAAAAGATTAAATTACAATTTTCAATTACGAGATAACCAAGATTGCACTACAAAGTTATATCCGCACTCTTCCGCAAACAGCCGACCATTAATTTACGTTTTACAGAGTTAATAGTCGGAAGTATATAAAAACGTGTTGGTCAACGTTAAGAGAAAAAAAATTGCCTACATAGCCAACCGCGGCCATCAAAGTGTTAACGAGGAAGAAACGTTCTCAGTGGAATCAACAGAAGATTCCATTTATCGATCGACGATCTTGATGAATGAAGACGCTCGAATACGCGGATGCTTGCCGCATATCTCCGCGATCGGAACTCGGTCGAGTAGCCAGCGTTATTGCCGCGATTATCCGTCATTAATCATGCTCCTTTCCGGCCTGTCGAGTACCGAGCTCGGTTCGTTCCACACCGTCGACTGGTCGTCGTCCGTGGCCACGAAACACGCGTCAATAATGTGCCGATAATTCGCCACGCCAATTCAATTGTTGACCGTGTCGATGAATGGGCCGGTATGCTGGCATAATCGCGCCGGCGCACGTGGGCGTCGTTTACACGAGATCGACTTAAGGAGAGCTTAGACCCAAGATTCTCGATAATGTTGTTCCAAATTCGATATTGCGCCAAGTTATTCATTGTTCAGACTCTGGATGCTCCTAAACCATTTCGTCACGTATCAGGGTCGATGTTAATCCATTTATACCCAGAATTATTTATGATATATATCAAATGGATTTTTATACTAATATTGTAATATTTTACACTAATATTGTAATAATATGATAGTACAACTTGTGTTTAAATATAAAAATATTGTTAAATAATATAGATTATCATTTATATGTATTTACAATTTTTTTAATGAAACCGTGATATGTATGGTATTAAAACTCCGTATTGATGTGCACTTTATAAATAACGAGAGTGAAGTTGTCACTACAAGCAGCTGTTGCATGTATGGACAGGAATAACTTAGTTTAGTTAGTTAACAAATAGTCGACTATTCGTAACATTTGTTTAAAAAATATTTTTGTAAGGTGAGTCATTAATAACTCGTTGGGCACAAATGGTTTAATATCGCAGTCAAATTTTATATAATGCACGTTTAATTTTGACAGTTTTGTCAGTTAAATAGTCAGTTTATTTTTACCAATTGATGTTGAGTTTGCAATAACATATGATAAGTATCTTTTTCATAAGATAATATTTAATTGTAAAAATAAAATAACCTAGAGAAAAATTCAAAACGTGACTTGTCTTGAAAATGCCCGATTTTTAAAAACACAGATAAATAAAATTTCTAACGAAGATAATATCGATAACAACGAAAGGCAAGTATTCAGAATATTACTGCACTTCGAAATGGTCTCGGCGATAATGAAATCTCGATAGCTAGCTCGGTAATCGCTTTTCTTAGTTTGGTTGCATTCTATTCCCTGTAACTCTCCGGCTAGTACTTATCTCGCTAAACAAACTTCCTACATATTTCACTCGTCCTTAATGTTTCTTATACTATCTCGCAAACTATTCAGATCACCGTAAACTGCATAAGAAAACAGTGGACAATTCGGGCAGCTCTGCTTCGAAGAATGGTTGCTGCGATAACACGTCAACTTCTGATCATTTAGCACCAAAAGAACCACGATGATCGAATTAATACTTTTGATTCTCAATTGCTCGATCTAGCACGTTGAAATTCCATGACCTATGTATTCAGTAAATTTATAAGTCTGCGGGTTTAATTTCTATTTCAATTATCCGTGTAGGAAGTGCCTAACATTAATGTTTCATACGTTATTGTAAACCGTTTGTTTCCTTCTGTTCTGCGATTGTTTGCTTGTTCGTTCTGTGTCAGTAACAGATTAAATTCTTCAAAACTATGGAGAAATTAAATATTATGTGGGAAATTTAATTCTTGTATACTATTGCCGGTTTGCGAGACTGAATTTTTTGATTCATTACTCGCGCTACGAATGTCCTCCTCGCGAGAAGGAAAGCCGCAGCTAAGTAGCGCGACCGGCAATAGGTCGACCAAAGTGAATTATCGCACGTCCTCACGGTTGCGAGTTCACGTTCATCGGGTTAACGAAGAATATTTCGTTAAAGAGTTAAACGTCGACGTGTAATTAACTCGGCCTCGTCGCGTGCTTTCCGCGATGCACGTCCTTTTTTTTCCTGCGCGCGGTACTCGTAATGGAAACGTGACGTTGGTCGGCATGAGATCATGCACCTTGGCACGGTCCGATTAATTAGCCCGAAGATCCCTCGGATACGGGAAGACGGGACGACACCGCAATCAGCTTTCATTCACGCCGGCTAGCCTGTGAATCGGTTCGTGGAACGAAGTGAGATCACCGCGTCCCGCGGGACACGGCCGGCCCGTCAATGTTTGCGATGACTCGATCCGTTTCGCAGTAAATCGTCGACAATGACACGTTTTCCCGAAAAGAAACTACGCCGAAGCCGGCGGTAATCTCCGAGAAAATCTTATCTGTCTCGAGATTTTCCACGGTCCATGCCAGCGAGCGAGCGAGCGTTCCGTCGCTCGGACTTTCCGCGAATCGCAAGACGTTTATCGCCGCTTCCTCGGCCGTGTCGAGTTACACGCGTCCCTCGGCCCGACCCGACACGAACCGACCCGACACGAACCGACCCGACCCGACCGGGCCCGGCACGGTCCCCGTCTCGTCCGCGCGACGAGACAGCATGAGAAACAGCTCGTGCGACGACCCAAGCGCAATTAAGCGATTGCGCGCCGGCTGCGGCCGTTTGACCGTCATCGCAGACAATGAATTCGTGTCATGCCAGAAGATGACGGCAGATTAGACGCGAGCCGAATTAAGGGGATGACCGAATGTCCCCCGGCTTTTCCTCGCTCCGCGCGAATTAATATTAACGAAGATGTTACCGAGCCACGCCAACGTCGCCGCTCCGCCGACCCCGCTCCCTCCCGCGGTGTTCCAATCGGTTTTACGTGGCTCGAAACACCGCGGACGTTTCGCGAATCATCGGACACATGATCGCATTCGGATGACTCGCGAATCGCGTGATCTCTGCGCATCATTTTCTTTGAAACGCGTGTTGGGAGGACACGGACGTCGAGTGCTTGTTCCTTGCCGCTTTGGGACGGTTTGTTCGCAGTCAGAGGATTCTCGTTAGTCTCCTTCATCGTTAAATTTTTATGTTTAGCTATAGAGTATATTGTTTAACTATATACTATATAGTTCAACTATAGACTAGCTGATTATTATACTATGCAGCTACGTTGCAACTGTGTGTACTGTCTGTTGTTCGGTAGAAGTGAATCGTCTCGGGCGAGGGGAAGTGGGAGTGTCCCGCAAGCTTCGCCTGATCTGTAGGCTAGTAGACCTCATTTTTCTATGACCTCCCGAAACCCTCTTCTATTGCTAGATGAGGAGACCCACAAATTAATCGACTCGAGGAGCAAGGGAGAAGGGTTGCCCGCTCTACCTAATCACGTCTCTTATTCAGCGAGTAATTTAGCCAATAATGAGCAAAAGTGAGGAATCAAAACAAATTAAAAGAGTCTAGGTAGCGACCGATTTTCCTTGTCCCTTACGTCATTTAACTTATATGTAGTGTTTCATTTCCTCGTTTCCCGATATCATTTTTAGGTTCTTAACATTGTATATTAATCCCTTGACGTACCATTTCCCTCGCAGCCACCGCGATTACGAATTTTTCAATTTGCACAATTTGCAGAAGGGACAGAACATTAATGTTTATTCCGTGCCTGAATTTACTTGAATGCTTAAATATTAATAACAAGGGATTGGAATTTTATTCCAATTTTAAAGAACAGAATAACATCAATATTTAATTATTTGTTACTAGTAATTTCCATCACGAGTCGGACTCGTCAAAGTATGGGAAGGGGTTAACATAAGCATAAGATATCCGTAGAATTCTTATATATTGCAAGCCTATGGACATGAGAATAATATTATAATTTATTACTTACTAAAATATAATATTATAATTAATTATTAATAGTATTACTGCGCGAACAAAACATGATTATTTTCCCTTATACTTTATGAATATTGGACTTAAATTTAAATCGTATATGCTAATCGTTTAAAAAGATAATATAATACGACATAGTCAACGCCTTTGCATCTTGTAATTGTTGTGCTGTTTCACTTTGTCTCGATTGTTCTACACCTTCTGACTCACGTCTCGCTCGTTTCGCTCGTCCGTGCTTGCGTAAATAATACTCACACACACACATACTAAACAAAGCACAGGCACACGTGGCTGATGTGCTCTCAGTTGTAAATGGAAACCACGGGGGAGCGAGACGATGGCTGAAGTCAGGAAGCGCTGTTTGTTTATAATCGACAGGAGTCGAGATCCTCGTTTTATGGAAATTGAGGCGACTAGGAAGATATCGTTTCTGTCAATAAGAGAAATGCATTTACCCTGCTTCTACAGGCACGTTCCATGGGTGGTCGAATACTTTAAAATCGATCAAGGAATTAGCTGAGACAGCAGCTGAAATCATGATATTTCAAACATCTACAGTACTACTTTTCCTTTTCAACAACAATGTACCAATGTATTGTCTTGCAACATGAACTTGGCATGAATGAGTCAAAGAATGAAATTCCTATTCGACTTCTATTTCTTGTGATACAATCCAGTATGCATTATCGAGTCCTAGACGCGACTGATGTATATTATTTTATAACAATGACAATATTAGATCTACTTAAACTTCGCACAATTTAAATTATAACATATGCTCGAATAACGAAGTTTATCTAAAAATGTCAAATAGAAACAACGAAGACTGTGAATTAAAAGCAGAAGAGAGCCATGTTTATTGGTATAGTACTTCTAGTGTACAGTCTCACGACGCTTGCAATGCATGAAAGACAAAACTGACAACAGCAGTCCAGTATGCAAGATATAATTAATTAAGTGCGGAAGTAAAATACGAGCGTAGATATCGAAATCATCATTGCAAGGAAGCATTGAAAGCACCGGATAAGATGGGGTTGTTTCAGTGGCGCAACTTTACGGTGCACTCGTGAAGCAGACTCGGCTATCTTCCGAGTATTGTCCTAATTTAAAACGTTAAGTAAACGCCTCTTCCAACCGACGAAAGATCGGCCTCTTTCCCCACGATGTGTAAACAGCGGCACGCGCGGGTCCGGTGTTTACACAGTTTTGCGCGCGCCTAACCGCGGCGCGGCGACTTTTCAGATGCGGCCCATCCCGGGACATCCCGCCCCTCCCGTGTATTTTTGTGAGCACCAAATTTAAAACAGGGCCGAATGCGACTGGCCACCGCTGCCCGATGGAAATTCCTGACCGCGACGGATAAAAATAAAAATTTTTCGGCGGAATCGCGAGGCTTTCTATTGCGGCTCGAAATAGACGCGGCGAACCGCGTGATAGCAAGTATGTATCTGATACCGGAACCTACACGGACCACTCTGAACTTGAACAGTTTTTCAAAATATCGATCCTATCGTTTAAGCGTTGCTCAACTTTTTCACAGTATTTTTACTCTGTGCCCTCTTTGTGATAGCTACTGCATTGTACGAATTTTATCATTCACGAACAGCTTGCAAGTTGACATCGACAAGGGTTATTTTTATATACAGTTATAATAAATTTTTATTATAAACTTGAATTACAACAGATTTCGATGAGCATTAAAATAAACTCCAGTTTGATTCATTCTTCTTGCAATTGGTCTATGAACATGAATTGCGCGGAAGTTTAGTCTAGTCGTGACTGTGAATGAAATCGTTTACTATTTACCTTGATTGGAACGAGAAATCTCATCAAACATAGAACACGTGCTAGACAAGGTAAATAAGTAAAATGAAATACGTGTACCGATTCTCCAATATGAATCTTAAACACAGTAGCCGCATACGTAATGTCTCAAGGAAACTGAGAACATCTTGGTACACAAATAATTAAACCATGTACAGACCATAATGTTTATTCTGTAAAGTATGTCAATTGGAAACCTGTGGAAAGTATGTCGATTTTTCAAACGAGCCGGACAAGGCTTAAGAAAGATGGACGATCGATGTCAGCTGCCTACAGAAGGGTTAAAATCTTAAGACAGAATAAGTGATTTCTGAGAAATATGAGACCTGTTGGGTCAGAAATAATTAAACGATGTGTTGACCACATTGTCTATTCTGTATCCGTGAAATCTTTCAAGTGAGACTGACAATATTTCAGAAAGATGGACGCGCGACGTGATCTATCTACAGACCTTTCGAAGCCTCAAAACGCAGTATATAATGTCTGGGAAAAATGATATCTCTTCGTTCACGCATCGTAAAATCACGTGCAGACCACACTGTTTTGGAACTCATGAATTTTTCAAGAGAGCCGGGAAGGGTTCCAAGATGGCAGCAGTCTTCAGAAGGGTTGAAGTCAAGAGGGTATGAAAGTACTCACGAATATGCTGTTGTAGATCTTGTCGTAGAATGCGATGGGCGTCCTCAGGGCGGTCTCGGCGGACAGGAGCATCCCGTTAGCGTCCGTCTGGAGGTTCATGGACCCGGGGGTCCCGTAAGGATACAAATCGTTCTTGGAGATTGCCGCGGCGAAGGGCGCGAGCAGGGCCACGACGGCCACCAGCCGCAAGACGCTGGAACGCGCGCGACGAGTCATTCTCTCGGACTGCCTTCACGCTACTGTCGATCGGCAGCACGAGTCACGAACACGACGAGTCTTCTCTCGCCGCCCCCTAATCGCCTTCGCCCGTTCGTCCTCTCGGTCCCTCTTCTTTCGAACGCGTGAAACGCTCTTCTTCTCTTCTGCTCTCTCCCGTGCCGCCGATAATTTCGAGCCGCGAGAAACCCCCACCCTGGATCCGCCTCGGATCATCGTCGCTTCCTCGCGGGGGCACGCACCAGCAGGCGCGAGCACTCGCGCTTCGAGATTCACTCTTGCGGCACTCGCTAACATTTATTTTTCCTTCCGGTACCGGGGTTTGGTCCCATCAACGGCGGCCCGGTTCCCGTCACTCGTGTTTGTTGATCTTCCAAGCTAGCTGCGTTACGAAGGGCCACCTCCTCGGATTCGAATGGGCGCCGGTTTACGCCGAGAATAATCTATGGGGTTGCGCAGCAATTTACGAGAAACTGCGTGTTTTATCTTGGTTTTAGTCCGTTTTCATTTTATTGGACTGTCGTTTGACGATATTCAGGTAGTACCGGTCCGACGTACATTGGCTGATTTAGAATGTAACGGGTTGAGTGACAAATTTATGCGGTAGTTTATAACTACTTTGCGGGTTTTATACATTCATTAATAGATTAAATCGGTGCGATTTAAAACGAGAAGTAAATTTGAAGAATGGAAGGATAGCAATACGTACTTTTACCTTATCCGTAGAAGATCCGCTATTTATTTACAAGTTATGATTTTTTATTATGGTAACATTAAAAACATTGTTAGATATGCGTTGTAAAGCATTTTTACATGTGAGACATCCCTCGCTTTATAATTCCCGATGAAAGTTGAACCTGACCTCTTTCGTGTCCTCTTCAATTTTACAATCATTCCTAATCAAAATAGATTCTTACAAAAAAAGTACAGTAATGTTGGATAATCGCAGTCGACTAAAACTGTTTAGACACAACAATAGCATTCTCGTCAACTCATCTTCGCCAAATTCCGCAAGCAGTATGTTCCTAGGGAAGAAGGAATCCGTTGCTACGGATCTATGAAATCATTTCTATAATTTTCTGTTATCTGTTATATTCTATTTCAGTTAGAAATTGTGTTAGATAACTACAGTCTAACGTCAAACGAAAGTAAAATTTGTAGCAAACAATTGCATAATCTAACGCACATTTGTGTAACGGTGTTAAAGTAAAATGGTGTACTTGTCAATAGTTGCGCGATGACTATTTTTACTCCGCGAGGAGTTATCTGTTATCTGTAATGCGTAATACGTAATATGAACGAGTCGGAGACGAGAGTCGATTAACTCAATTGCACCTTCGATCCATTCTAATGCCAAGGTCATCATAATGCCAACCGCGGAGTGAAATAATCGGATTTTATCGGCAACCGGTGCAATTGGACACCAAGGTCAGTCCACTCCGCGGCTGGTGCCCACATCGAACGATCTTAAACATCCGACGATCATTGGTCCGCGGAGCTTTAAGCCCCTAATTCAATGAGTACTGATTTCGTTTGCCGGCTTCGAGCGCGCAGATTCTATTTTACACTTTAATTCGCGTATCTTCCCGCGGAATGAGCGTAAAGCATTGATACGGTAACATGACAGTAACTCGTTCAAAGTCTACCGCGTAATGAAAAATTGTCAGCAACGATTTACATATTCATAAACGGTAGTAAGTGATTCATAGTTTCCATAAAATTAGCAGCGTGATATTTAAATTGTTCTTTCGCAGACGAAGTAACAAATACTGAGATAAGACTACAGCGATGCGCATAATTAGAAAAGCGAAAATAACTTTTACTCTGTTACGGCTAAACAGTCGTAACTTTTTATTATTTCTAATGTAGAAATATACAAATACGGCGGTTTGTTTAAATATCACTGAAAATGCGAAATTTTCTACGAGTCTATAATTATCCTGTATGTCTGAGTGTCAATATTTTCTGAAGTCATTTTATTTATTGAAACACTGGAACGAGATGCGCAATTTCGAGCACTTTTACGACTTTCCTCCATTTGCGACTCCTAGCCTTCGGTATAGTGAATCTATCAGCGTATAACTCTATTTTTAGCTGCGAATGCGGCACTTACGACCGTTGATCCTCTTCGAAATTGTGTTCGAAAGTTTAAGCAACGCAGACAAAATAATCAACCTGGTTTTTAAGCTTCCGAACTACATCACGTTTTCCTAAACAGACGCAAGTAGAGCGGTGCGCGGTGAGACACGAAACACTAGAAGACTCAAGCATCCATGATACTCATTGTTCCTCCACCGCGTCGTTAGCGCGCATCGTTGTTTGCGTCTAATTACACCCACGTCCTTACCTCCACTCCTTCATTCAATGTCGACAATTTATTCCTCGCAATTTGCGCGCGTCTGGAGCTGCTTTCGCGTTGCTCTTTTCTTTTGCGAGACAGGGCCACGGGTGACAGGAACACTAAGTTCAGGAAGATAAAGGTTCGTGCAGGAATGTTTGTTATAATTATCGTCCATTTGTATCGGAAGTTTCGACAATAGGGCTGCTTCTCGAGAGAATGCAGGCTATTCGTTGCTCAAGATAAACATGCCGTTAATTAATTAACATTTCGTTGAAACGGCGAAGTTTCTTTAAGCATTTATTTAATACTATCAGTATTACAAAATTCCAAGATATGAAGTCATTTTTAACAATCATGTGAGAACTATTAACAGGTATGTTTAACATGTTGAAATGAAAAAACAGTGTTACGACTGCTTTAAATAAAAGCGTGAATCGACGTCGATAATAGCAGTCGCATCCGTAAATTTTTCCAAAAACTTATACAATTGAATGTCGCGTTGCCAAACAGCAATTTGAAAAATTCCGGAAGCGTCGCAAAGAATCTAACGAGATTCGGAATTCTTCGAGCATTTATATTTTTAATATTTTTCTGCTGCGAAACCCCGTGTGCTCGAACTCTTCCCAAACCTAATTTCTGTGTCCAGTCGGGCTCTCCGAGAGACCACCGAGACGCGATCCACATCGGTCGCTAACACTGTCTGGCGGTGCCTAGAACGTCCCAATAAATTGTCTCAGGAATTCTTCTGAGGAATCCAGACCCTCCCCCGCCGGTTTTTGCCGCGACAAGTCGGAATCCAAGAAAAGGAATGCCACGGTCGGGAACAGACAGGACACGGCTGGCACCGAACTTCACGTTGTAAATTGATCTTTATTACAAGAAATTACATGACTAATTTGTACATATAAAATATAAATATAGTACAAGTACTATGGTACAGTAGACGCTTTTGTGTGTGGTACATCGTGTCTTGTTCTGTTGTGTGCGAGCACGCGATCGTGTGTCCTCGTGCCCACGCTCCCCGGTTCTGCGGGATCGCGGAGATCGGTTATTCCTTAATCGTTAATCAACTATGGCGCTAGTACTCGTTTAAATCGCTACTAATTTGTATCCACGGTTCGACGGAGTGCCGCGTTCGCGGCGACGCTTCGAACTCGAACGGAAGCGAAAAACCTTGGATAAAAGGGCAAGGGATCGGTGAAGTCGAGGAACCGGAAACGGTACGGGACATGGAATCGGTTCGGATGCTGACTCGTTCCGTTTCGCATTGTCCTTCGGGCAACTGGAAGAACGTGTCTCTAGGAAGCGGTCGCCATCGCAAGTAAACTGTGGAATCTCGCACGAATTCACACTTCTGTCCACCGATTTCTGGAAGTCGAAGATAGTCGCAACGTTCTCTTTCTCTCTCTCTCTCTCTCTCTCTCTCTCTCTCTCTCTCTCTCTTACAAACAATCGGGTGTTAATTTTCTAGTTTCCTGAAGAGCATACTGTTCCAAATTTTTTGCAAAAAATATTGCAGAACTTCTTCGGATCATTATTCGACGCTGTTCACGTTTTCTAAAGATTCGCACGTATTGTTTGGCGGGAATCCTAGCGACGAGCTAGACTCGATCAGAGAAGGAGATCGGACTGAAATCGACCGGGAAAATCGAATGACCGCGAGCATCCCTTAAGGGCGATCGTTCAGGGGTGAAGGTACAGTGGTGTTGGCAGTGACGGGTCAAGAACAGTCTCTAATCGTACGGACGAATAGCGTACAGGTTCCTTTAACGACGGACAAAGACACTCGGCTTATATCGTTGGTTCCGGTAGCTTCGAGGTTGGTTCTCTGGAGCAGTAGGGATCGGCGATCTGCCTCCGGAAACCGGCCACGAATCGCACGGTCTTGGCCCACCGGCGTGGTCAGTCTGAGTTTCGATCATGGTCCTCGAGAATCGAGCAAGTGTTCTCGAGACTTTCGCTTGCGGACCGACGTCCGAAGTTCACAAGCATCTCGGATCAGTATAAAAAGGGGATTAAGCTCGTAAATTGGCAGTGCGAAGACGACAAACCAAGACCGCAGCTCGAGGCGCGTCGACAAAGGTCGCGGACCGAGCGAAATGCTCGTTGGTCACCGTTCAAACGAGAAGGCGATTTTCGTCGATAGCCCGGCTCGCTAGCGAGCGTATCAGCACGCTGGAATCTCTCTATTTCTGCCGCGCATTACCGCCATTCCCGATTTATTTTCATCCCGTCTATTTTCACTCTCTCCGACTCCTCTCCCACTACACACCCACGCGCGTTCTCCCGATGCGTGATTCTGACGTTTGAATCCGTGTACACGCATAAAACTCTCTCTTTCCCCCTTTCTCTTTGCCTGTCTCATGCTCGTTCCCTTTCTCTCCCTTCCGCCACGACAGCATCAACGTCCTACATTTCGCCAGAGAGCACTCTCGCGTACCGAACACGAACCATTTACAAATTACGAATACGTTTACTATCGAAAAGTAACACTCTACGCCTGATCAGCCACACTCGCTGCTCTTGGTACTCGAATATTTTCTCTCTCTCTCTTTTTCTCTTGGTTTCTCTCACGCTCGCACTCTTTCTCGCCGTTTCTCTCACTCTCGCAGGTTCGCATTCCCATCAGTCCTCGCCACTCTCTAAGTGAATTACAGAGCCCTACGAAGTGCGGTAACTGCTGATAACGATTAAAGCTACGATAATATCTTGAATGAATGTGCGTGCATTAAATACAATGATTATGACGCGTTATCTCGTCAACTCTCACTCCATCCCTACTTCTCGTTTATCCTAGACTCTCCTCTTTCTTTCGCGCTCGCTCTCTCACTTTCTCTCTCTCTCACTCTCTCTCTCTCTCTCTTCCCCAATCTTTTTGGCAGTCTGTCACTTATGAATCGTGACTGAGCGTGTATGTGTGTGTCTTCGTCCTACGTATTCTCTCTCTATGTGTCTCTTTATATGGCTACGTTGGTTCGACGCATCTCGCTGTCATCGAAGCTCGACGGGCACTGACCCCGTTCGATCTCGTTCGGTGATCGCCGATCGGGGGTCGGCGATCGATGAAGGGTCATCGATTCGAAGACAGACGTGTCTGATTGTACGCAATTATTATTTTCCTACATGATCGATCCTCCTCGTGTACGGCACATCGGTACGCCACTTCTTTCTCGACGCTGGTCATCCGGTTCCAACACAGCGGACTATATTCCCCTAAGTACGCCGCTGTTAAAACGGCTCCGATCGGCAGTCTTTGTTCGCCGGGTTAGTCGACGTCGATCAAATTTATCTAAACTGCAGGTCTGGCGATCGGTATAAAAAATTGCAGCACCATCTCGTACGCTAAATTATTTAAGTCAACAAGTGTCCGACGCGCTAGGCCGGGCCGCGCGCGCTACGCTATTCAGCCAACAATCGTAAGCGTCGCGTAACATCTTCGATCGGAAACGATCGCGGCTCCCGCGAGAACGATATTCCAAGATTGCGGCGCGAGCGCTGCGGCGGTCGCGCGAACGTCGCGCGTTTCCGCCGGAGAAGATGACGAAAGCTTTCTCTTATTATCGATTACACGTGTAACAATAGCGACGACGTACGACGACGATCACGACGATATAACTATGTCATTTTAACAACTATTGGACGGAGTCGAGCGACGTCGTTCCGTTCCCCGTCCGCCCCATCATCGGCGACCTCGCTCGTCTCGTTTCTAATCGTGTTCCGGGCGACTCCTTTGTTGCGAACGATCAGCACGCGGTGCTGCGCGCTGATCCAAGTCTTGGTTATGTGATCCGAATTCTAGACGGCGATTCCGCCTGCCGGGTACACTGTTGCCGGGGACAGGAGTCGAAGCAGGTGACCAGCAGCACGTGGCTCTTGCACGCTTCCACCCGCTTCTGCAGGATGCACGTTTCCGCCTCCAGCGCCTCCACAAATGACGGATGTCGCCAGTCCATCCCATTCTCCACGTGAACTGTAACATTCCCGTTGGCCCCGTTATTATTTATCCTTGCAACATGGATTTATAGCTATCGCATACGTCGATTATTTCTTTTTCACTTAAAAACTTTTCGATCTCTTGTTTCGAATAGGGGATTTCGAAATTTTTAAAATATTTGACTAACATATAAATATATAATATTTCATAAAAATTGGTGATTGCTGTTTGAGTGATGTAGTTTTTTTTACACGTAGATTTTATTTCATCGATCGAAAAGAAAATTATTATTGTTATCTTTTTAAGGATTCCCTCAGAACTCTGACTTGTCATATGATATGATTAAATCTTTCCTTGGGCCTTTTACTTTTGAAATAAATTGCAGTGTCCGATTTAATTGCTACATTCACAGCGCCTCGTTATTCTTGAGCATTTACAGAGGTTTTGCAGTAAGATCAACAAATACTTCTAAAGATAACAATATATTTTTCGTTCAAATTTTAAAAGAATTCTGTACGATGAATAAAATTGTCTTTCGGGTTCTTATTTACAAACGAACCATCGACATTGCGATCGATGCATTTAATGCTCCAACATAAAATTATCTTTAGAATCTGAAAGATTTTTCGTATCGTTGCTATGGATACTTACGGTCGTAGCTCCAGCGGTCATCTGGCACCATCAGGCGCTTCTTAGCGTCGCGAAGCTCGAGTCTAAGAAGGCGCTGGCGTAGTCGCAGGTTGTGTATCCTGGACATTGTGCCACGTGGATCCGAGCGCAACTGCGCGCGCCTGTCCAGGATGTCCACGTCCTCGCTTGTGTACGCGAGTATCCCCGGCACCGCGGACGGCGCCCTTGGCAGATGGGCCCGGCACTGGGCCTGTGACCGGAGCCCGCACTCTGCCGCCCGCTGTTCCACCGCTGAAACACCCGCACAACGTCGAGGTTAGAACCCCCAGCGCGCCACCTGAGGAGAACCATCGTACGGGGGGACCATTTTAGAGGGTTTGCACATCGGTCTCATGGGGGTGTGAGCGAGCCACTTGCTTCACGCCAGAGACCCTTACAGCTAAGGCTTTGCCCACGGTCACGGACAACGTCATCGAAATACTGGCATCATCCGAACATTATCATTAGGCTACGAGTCTTTATGCAAAATACTAAGTTAATTGTAATAAACACAGCTGGAATGAAAATGTCTTTCTTTCCTTAATGTTGATGAGTTGAAAGTAATATAAAAATATCTCTAAATTCTTCTAATGTCCCTACAGTTTTGTATTTTGCTTATTTATTTTTTTCATAAGCGCTTAAAACCCGCAGTCTAACCATCGTACAATAGAGATGCAATTAAACCTGTGGCTATGACATGTTCTGGCTATGGTGTTTTTTACAGACTTGTATCGAAACCATAGAACACGCGTTCGTATGGCGGTTATGGCGGCAAGAACTGAACCCCCAGATAAGGAAGACTGTAAATGAAGCTGTATGAATCCGAATTGATTAATCCTTTGATACCGTCGTGTTTAACATTCGTATTAGTATACTTTAAGTACATATGCAAACATTATTTAACCGCTTCTTTTTTCTTTAATAATTTTGATTTTTCAAACTGTTCTATATCATCCAATATTTTTACTATCACAATGATTTTACATTGAATCCACTCGTTATTTCCAAAAATGTATAAAAGCCATTGTCTTCATGTTACCCATTTTTATTCTACAATTTTCTGATTGCAACAATATATCATTTTACCATGCCACCATTCCATGATTAGTGAAATCATGAGATTAATGCTTGGATGATGCTCGTGCATGATCAGGCATGCGTTAATCGGGAAGGAAAGTTAATCACATTGTTTCAACCATTGGGAATATATCCTTATACAAAATTTCGTTCCTTCTGTCGCCGGCTAACCGCCGTGTCTTGTTAATCACGGCTGACACGGTTTTCCTCATTACTTCGTTAATTAAAATGTAGCTTGCTATTTGAGTGGAAGCGTTCCTTGCGATGGAGCGTGCGCGGTGAAACGCGGCGATAATTCAAAAGCTGTATCAATGACATGCATCAGCTACGGTGTTAATAATTGCGTTCTCGTTAACTGCGAGGGTCTCGCGGGGGAGTGGGAATGATTGAAAGTGCATGCGATTAAAACATGCAAAAAGGTCGCGTTCGTGTTTCGCATTGGAAATAATCTCGCTATACTTTCTGCCATTTTTGCGACCGGTCGATCGAACGTGTATTTAATCGACGACGTAGACTAACACTAATTTCAATGACCAATAGACGATTATCAAATGTTACATAAAGTTTTGAATTTTCGAGAAATTGAATCTTAAAGGAAACGTTGAATTTTCAATGCAATTATGAAATCGCGTTAAGATTTATCGATTCTTTTTTAAAAATTAAATATTTAGCAATAATATCTTCAAAAGTGTCTCACATATGTGAGTAAATTTAATTCTTTTTTAAACTGCAAATTCGTTATTAATTTGCACCTCGAGGTTGCTATTTGCTGGCTTCGAATTATATGAATTTTGTAAAGGGTTAAAACGCAAAATTTAAGATTTTACTTATTTTTCATGATGATTAAAATTAAGGACGATGGCGAAGACCCTCGAGTTAGTGTTAAACGCGAATGAAGTTAGGGAATACGACAAATCGATTGGACAGTGTTCCCTCGAACGTAAGAGGTCGTCGAAACTTCGATCGAGAGGAGGAAACGTGTTGATCCACGGACAAATATCCACTACCTTGGTGTTCCTGGAGAGCGCTGGTTTGCCTGGAGGAATCGCTGGCGATGCTGCTGGTCTCGCTGTCCCTGACAATGCTGTCGTAGCCAGAACTTTCGGCGCGGTGCCTGGACAACGTGGCTGGCGATAGTTTCGCTGCTCGAGGCGTGGAATCGGCACCGGAATCGTAGCCCTCCTTATTCAAACCCAACGAAGAACCCATGCTGGTGATCTTGCGTTGCATTCGACCCGAAGACGGAGCCGGCGATGGAATCGACAACTGCAGCGGAGCTGTTGCTGCGGGACAGAAGTTCCGTTTCAAACGAGGGTCCTTCATAACTTTCGAACTTATTTCTTAGACCCTACTACTGCTGGTCTAGACAAGTGCGTAAGTTTCATCCGGAACTACGGACGTGCGGTTTCTGGGAGTTCAAGAAGCGCGACTGCGCATGGTGGTAACCTTTTCCCAAAAGTTGATCACAAATTATAACTTCCTACGATTGTTATGAAAATATGCTGCATACTCATATTTTGGAAGTTGCTGGATTCGAACATGCTGACAGAAATGCAAAGTTCGAATCGGATACTAGCTACATAAGTATTGTTTTTAACTCATTTAATTAGAGTTAATTGTATTCAAATTCTAATACATCTTTTGACTGGAATTAAATTTAATAGAAATTTAATTTGATTAGTAAAATTTGTTAGATTGGCATACATAAATGAAATCTAATATTTTATATGAGCATTACTTTGAACTTCCAACTTCAAATGAGTAAAAGTGGATATCGACATAGTTGATATCTTACTTTAAGATATGAATTCTACTAAGAGTAGGTTTTCATTTATTGTATTAGAAAAATTCGTCTTTCGGCTAACTTTTTAGGAGAAGTTACTTTCATTAGAAAGCAGTCACAAGATTCCGAATATATCCTGTTTAATATCTATATACTTGGCATCGCGAAATATCATAATTTCTGATTACGAAAAAAAGTGTAAAACAGTTTCTCCATTTGTTCTACGGAACTATAAGTGGTTGAAATACTTTAAAGAATATCAACGACGGGAAACTTGAGAAGCACGTTAATATCAAGAAAACACAGAATGTAATTCTAAATGAAAACAATAGGAAACAGAGCCCGCGAAATGTAAATTAAAAGGATAAAAACAGGACGAAGAATGAGAGACCATAAAGTCAGAGGATGAAAAAAGAAGGGTTGGAGGTGGGTAAAGAACGGAGAACCAAGGCAACGCAGAAAGAGCACAGGGGAAAAGTGAAAATTGTAGCAACGTAAATATCTCACGATGCAGCACGAAACTCAACATAAACGTCGGGTGGGTTAAAAGCGTTAAGTGGTCCTAATTGAATGGCCAGGCGCCGTGTACCGCGGCGGCGAGCGTGTTAATAATTAGCGTAATCTACCTTGTATCTTGAGATCCTCTTCAATATCCGACTTCCCAGTGACAGTCCTCTCCGATCTCTCAGCCGCAGTGAACAACTTCTTCGCCTCGACGTACTCCTCCTCCGGATCGGAACCCGAGGCTCCGTTTCCCGGTAGCCTCTCGACTTCCTCTTTGAGATTAGGATTCGAGGCGCCGTCGGGGTGCCTCAGACTAGAGATGTTGCATTCACCGAGCTTGCCGCAGTACCTTCTCGGACTGGCTATGTGCGCCACGCTGTTCGGGTACCAATACGAGGCGGTCGCCGGCCTGGACATGCTCTGGCGACAGTTGTCGCAGATTTTCTCCTGATCGGACTTCCCGGCGATGTACGCCGGCTCGCTGTAGATGCTGCCGTGATTGCTCGCGTTGTCGTTGAACATCACGTCCGAGAGGGACAGCGATTGACAGCGCGACGGCGGACGGAAGACGGGGGCGGCTGGAATTTGTCCTGCGTTAATATTATATTTGCTGTAGACCAACGGTGGTTGGTTGACAGTGTAGATTCATTTGCTCGATGCTCCTATCTCGGCACGGTAGACTGTCTATATAATTTGAGTGCTGCCGGCGAGGCTCGGTCGAGGTACAGTTGGCGGGACAGATACGGATTCTGTGAATAACGATCTTGATAGGACCGAAGGGCCCGCGATACCGTGACCGATTCTGTATACTTCTGTTTAACTAGCGCTTTGCGTTTCAAAAACGCGTGTGTCATCGTTTCAGATTTATCGGCTAACAGAAAAATATTTTCTTGAAAATAGTTTCACAGAATGAAATTTTTATTTTTACACAATATTTTTATTATATTTTTCATATAAAAATATGAAAGAATGTCAAGTTTTATTAGTCCTAAATCCAATAGCTAACGAGTAATTTCCCTTTAATTTTTAAACATTTTCTTCGCGTAATATCAAGGTGGAAATTCATACTTTCAAAACAATAAAACGAAATTACTCGTTAGCTATTAGGTTTGAGGCTAATAAGGGTAAATACTTTTTTCATTCAAAATTCGATATTCTTCCATATCCTGATATAAAATATACAGTACTCTATTTAATGAAAGCAAACTGATCTTTAAAGAAAGATCTACATCTACAAAGTCTACATAAAAAAATTTGTTACCCAATGCATATTTTAGAAGTTGCAGGAGGTTCCCCAGTTGCGTGAACCATTTTATATTATTATTTGTTATATTCCAAAGTACTTAGTAATTTCAAATAACTGTTCAAAATATCGTTCTCATATGTCGATATTTAAGAACATAACACGCTAGTTAAACGTTAACACTTATCTCATATTAAGAAATACATACAATAATAGTCCGATCAAAGCGATGAACACAGCTTTCATCATGTCCCAGATCATTTAAAGAGCAATTTATAACTTGACGTCCCGGGAATAATCATAAATCCTACTGTCCTCGAGCAGCTCATCAGCTAGCGATTGTTATCGAAGGAGATCCATCGAGTCCTCCAATTGCCAGCAAAAACTTAACCGCGGCGTCGATGGTAGCACAGTGCAATAAACGCGCGCAAACTTACATGGAGCTTCTCTAACGTTGGAGGAGTTCTCCCTCTGGTAGGTGACGGAGTTGGAGACATTGGCCAGCGCGAGCTTGCTCTGGTAGAGCTCGTGCAGTCGTGCCAACTGGTCGAACTTGTACCTAGTCTCCTGCTCGAGGAAATCCTCGTGGTCGAAGTACGGCCTGGGCAGCACGCCCGCGCCGACCGGGGGTGGGTACTGCGGTCTGTACCGTTCCGTGTCCGACATCACCGACATGGAGTCTGGAAGTTGACACACTTTTTCAGCGTCTCGAAGGTTCCCTAATCGACAGCGGGTGAAAAAAAAACAGTCGCGAAAGAACAAGAGACCGCGCGTATTTAGCTGTAAGAAGCTTCTTCTCCCTCCGAGAATTCGAAGACGGAAAGTATTAACGAGTAATTATACCGAGCTATCCGTCTCTCTCTCTCTCTCTCTCTCTCTCTCTCTCTCTTCTCTTTCTTTTCCGATACGATTGTTTTCCATCGGCTGTGCTATTACAGATTCCGGTGAATCTGAGAGCCGGAGAGCAATCTGCGAAGGTATCTTCGAGTGCGCTCGGGATGGGAGAAGAAGAAGAACGACGAATTGATCGCACGGTGGTAGGAGATGCACTGTAACCGTCATGAAATATTGTCGGGGAAGAACGTTCAGTGGTAGTTACAGTGATTCGTTACAGCCTTCAATTAAGTCCCTCGAGGACCAAGGATTGGAATAAGCAGTCGAGACGTTGGTTTGAAATGGGAAGGAATTAATAAGTGTACGCGATGGTTGACTTACCCGTGAAGGTCGAGACTACGGTAAGATTCTCCTGGCTGAGTATCCGCAGGGGGTGCTCCTCCTGGTCACTTTCAGGCAGAGGGTTCTCGCCCATGCACATCGCGATGTCTTCCTCGGTAACCTGGAGACACGAGTCCTGCATCGGCACTGGCTCCAGGTCCTCGACCTCGACGATCTCTAGGATCTCGTCCTCGGAGGACAACGAGTGTCTAGATGGCAGCACGATGTCCTTGTGCGAGAGGTTCAAACTCTCCATCGAGACCTCTCTGCTGACACCATTGCTGAGTGGCTCTATCAGAGGCAATGGTGGCGGCACAACGATCTCCTCGTCGTCGTCTTCGTCCTCCTGCAGATCCTCCTTCGCTTTGTCCACGCTGTCGTCCATGACTGGACTAGCCGTTAGGTCCAGTCCGGAGTCTGTATTCGACTTGACGTTCAAGAGGTTTAGCTTGACGCCCAGCTTCTCGGTAATGTCCTCGATCTCGTTCGCCTTCAAGCTATCGCTCTCAGCCGTCGACATCGAGGTGTTGTCATCGTCCATGCCGCTGCACGTCTTGAACGTCGTCAGCTCCTTGAACTGCGACGACTGGCCGGACGACTTCGACGACTCGATCCTGGCCGCTGCATGCTTACTCCTCTGGATCTGAGACGACTGGTTCTCCACCCACTTCCTGATCATGCTCTTCTTATGACTGTCCATGAAACCGTAACCGGTGGAATGTTGCTGAGTGTGCATCTGCAGGGTAGGCGGCCCGGTCAGCTGCATCGGACCGTCTATCCAGGTCTCCCTCTTGTGATGAGAGTCCTTCAGCATGTGTCTCGCCTCCGCGACCTTCGACTTGGAGATCCTTGGCCCGTCTATCCATTGCTCGTCAGAGCCTCCGCTCGGAGCTGCGACTGGGATCTTGCTGCCGGGTGAATCGTTTACCTTGGAAGACGGCACCTTGGCCGTGGCGCATTTCCTGGCCGGGCTGGCCTTCGGCGTGGCCGTGTGCGCCGGCGAAGTCTGCTTCGACGCCGTCTGCGTCAGAGACTTCACCGCTTTGGTCGCCTTGTGGACCGGGCTCCGCTCCTCGGGAATCTTCGAGGGTCTCTCAGCCGCTGATCCCCGCAACGCTTTTCCCATGGCGCAACGGTTGTCGCCCGAGTTCAAGCTGGGCAGGTAGACAGGTGGATGCTCCCCGTCGGTCGCGTCGTCGGTGCTAGGGCCCACGTAGATCACCGTGTCCGCGGACAGGTCGCTGGAGCTCGGGTCGCACTCGCTGTTCTGCCTCGCCGCCTCTTCGCCCGAACTTCCGCCGCTTCCCGTCCCCTGTGTCCCGCCACCGACAAACTTGATCTTCCTCCGTCTCATTCGGTGGATCCTCGAGGCGAGTTGCACGGTGGTTAGCGTCTCCGTGTAGTGCTGCGCGTTGGGGGAGACGTGGGCGATCATCGCGGCGTGACACGTCAACGAACCGAGACACTCCTTCAGTAATTGGGTTAGCTTGTGCTCCTTGTACGGCAGATGCTTCTGCCCGTTGAAGATCGCGAGCAGGATGTTCCCGAGGCCTGACAGAGGGATGCCGCCCGACGATTTCCCGCGATCCGAATTCCCCAGGTCCATCAGGTGCAGTCTACTTCTGCCACCAGCGACTAAACAATTGACAAAAACGACGATTTTAGCCGATGGAACTGGACATTACGCCGCCTTTAATCGGCGGTTCATTAATACAAAGTCCTTGAGAATTTTTACCGATTTCATCTAAAAATACTGAACGACTTGAAACACTCATGGCATCGAAGTCACTTTTAGGTTCCACTATTTCGTTGACGTTCATTGACACGATGATAAAATACGATTTTGATCGGACTAACTAAAGCGGTTTTTCTAGAATAGAATGAAAATATCATTTTGTTTGTACTAATAAAATTGCACAAAGGGGTGCAGTCTTTAATATACAAAAAAATTTTGAAGACTCTTAACAAGAGTATTCAACAAAATGTTGTTCTCTTCAAAAAATTGTTGGTTGTTTAAATGCATTATTGTATTTTAAATAACTTTGCATTTTAACCGAGCTACGGAGATCAAAGCAAGGATTATCTGTTAAAAATGGAAGCTAAGGCATCAATTTTATCGATTCCCCTTCAGAAACAATAGTTCCTGAACTGCCTCGTTTTGGTAGATAACGACCACTTACAAGGAACATTAGCTACGTGTGACACGCCAATTTTGAGGAAATCTTCCAGGGCAGTATACGGAAAGTCGGGCCCCAATTTTCTTTAAGTGCCCATATTTATGTTAAGCTATCCTTGAAATGTTAGGGTCGCCGCGATATTGAACCACGTAACTCAGAAACCACATACGGTAGAATCTCGATTACTCACGTCAACATTCTCTATCATCCAAACACATGTAATCAGCTGAATTTAAAGCAACAACGTACATGCGAAGCGACTTATTGTATAAACTGATAAAAGTTAACTCTGTTATTGTAATTGAACAACTGTTTATTCGATTATTTTTCTCATAGATTTCTACTGCAATTCGTTTGTCAAGTATACACAAAACTGTTCCACATGTTCTAAAATGTAATAACGTTGTTTAGAACTGAACTAAATGATTTGAATTCTTTGGTGACGGTAGAACGACTAGTTTACTGTATAATTATTTGAATAATCTTCTTTAAATTTGCTATTACTCGGAATGGCTCAAAAAAAGAATAAAAAGCTGACGTTTGTCAACTTTATGAAGTCAAAATTTAATAGAGTTATTCTAATGAAGTTAAGTAAAGAAAAAATTTTGATTGCGCATATAAATCGAGGTTTACAAAACACAATTTATAATTTTTCATTATTATACACGATTTTCTTATTTTGTTAATTCTTTTAAATAATAGCACAACAAAAGTCATCTATGATCTAAAAAATAATTCGAGTCATTTCGTTTAGTTTTCAGAATGTTATTGCGTTTTAAAAGTAGAACCGCCCCTTACATTAGAGAACATTTTTTACTATAATTTCAATACTAAAAAAGAACTTCGATAAGTGTGTCGAAATTTCTGGAGCATAGAAAAACTAGTCAGAAACGAGTGAAACATCAGTTGGCTCTACGAGGGTGAAAGAAAATCTGCGTCGAACATTTCCGCGGACCGCGGCCCGACGGGAAGTTCGCGGGAAACTGGTGGTGTGTCATAGTTGGCTGATGTTCCTCGTTAGCGGCGTCAATTTTCCGCGAACGGCGACTACTCGTTTCGACGGAGTTTCGAGGAGATCTCGTTGTGACGGAAAACGGCGCAAAGCGGCGCCGACAAACGCGTTTTACGAGCGGTGACTACGAAGAAGCGGTTCGGAAAAAGGAAAAACGGGGGGCCACTCACCTCCGCCCTTGCCGGCGACACTGTACTGATAAACGTGAAGGGTGTAGAGCATGTGCGCGTCGCCGTCCTCCCGCTGTCGTCCGGCCACCGCCGCGTCTAAATAGAACGCGGCTCGCTCGGCAGTCGGTGCACGAAGCTCGCTGTGCTGTTGCAGTTGCAGGCTGCCGAACAGCGGGTCGTCTCGCAAGTACACAGCCGGCGACTGCTCCGAATCTGCGAACAAAAAGTCACGGCAAATCACGTTACGCGATCCCTTCGTTGCGTCTGCTTGCCGGTGCTGCGAACCGGATGATTTATACGGCAGAAACATACTTTCGCGTCACATGAAATCGCCTTAAGTCGCGCGATAGCACGTGACATCATTAGAAAACAAAGGACACGTTAATATCACTTCACGTGAAATCACGTGCTACCATACTGCAACGAAGCTGTAACAATTTAGTAATAAAATAAGGACTTCACTTACACATTAAATATCATTTTCTGCTCGTCCATATATTTTTATCTGATATTTACGTAAAAATAAAATTTTTCTTATATTTCGTATTATTCGGTTCTCTAGTTACACAACTAAATATTTTCAAAACGTTGAAGGCTTAAATTTGATATAAAATTAGCGAGAAATAAAAATGTAAATGTCCCAATTCCTGATAAGGTACGAATATTTCTGATTCATTTTTTATACACTTTTTAATATATTTATACTAAATTAACTGTCTCATAGCCTATTCAACTTAAAGTAGACTATTAAACTATATAAATTGTATTGCATGGGGTACGAAATAGCTCCGATGCATCTACTTGCAGATTGTACACGTTAATTAAGGAGTGTCCGTAATATGATAAGAGTTCAAAAACATGTACCAGATATATAATTCACTATTTATTCTAAAACTGCAGAAGAAATGTGAATGTCTACATTTCCTTTATTAAATCAAATACCTCAATTCTTACATAAATTTTAGGAACGTAATGAACGTATTATATACATTCAATATAATTCAGTATAATTCATTTAGATTACTTCCGTGAGATGTTTTGTAATATTCCAGAACGGTAATGTAAGTGAAGAAGCTCTATATGTGCGTATTCTTTAAAGAACATTATGTAATACTGTGTATTGCGACAAGTTATTAATAGGAAACCGAGAACCTAAACTAAATCGTCGATGATGCGCGTGACGCAACGTGTTGATTATGAAAATGCTGTGGAAACAACTAATAGATCATCAGTATCATTGCAATATCACGCACATATCTTCGTTGACAAGTCTCATTGCTTTAAAATATTTTTAGCCGCAGATCCTTGATGAAAAAGATAGTAGACTACGAAGTCATAGAAGCTTTAAAATGGTATCCAGAAGTGCATGTTTCACATAATACTGCGAGCAGTTCGCAACGCAACGATCGAATTCACAGCGTGCACAAGAGTTGTTTGTTGTTCGGTTGTCGGTGAAAGTGGAAAATTCCTTGGTCAATCTACTAGACAGGAGAAAAAAGTGTAACACTGTGTGCCGAACTTTCAGGATCACTTGTTAAATACAATTGGATTATAGTGGAAGGCTGAATGAGCTCTAAAGATCTTTAATGACACGTATAAACCGGGATAGCACGAAAGAAACATATTCTGTCTCCCTGTACACAGAAGAAACTTCTCAATACCCCTCATAAACCTTATGTCTGGCTATTCAGTGGTTGTTACTGTACATTCAATCTGAGGTTTCATTCCCGACCTACGCGTTTTCCAATTACCTTCAAAGACCATCAAACACGCCAACTATCCGCGAATCCCTGACCAAGACTGAAGCCTCCGCGCGTCTATTTCTCGAGACGTAGTTTGATTTCGCTATTTCACAGAAAAATCTTATTCGGCAATGACGTCCGCGAAACATAGTTTGATTCTTTCATTCCACAGAAAACTCTTATCCGGCAATGACGTCCGCGAAACGTCTCCAGGTAAATTGACTCGGTAATAGGATACTCTCGGTATTGGTTGCGTGGAAAATTACTGTCGTTGCTTCGAGATACGAAATGCTTTGTTTGACAGGCCCCTGATAGGTTCATTTATGGAAATCTTGACAGGTGCGTTCTGCGAGCTTGCAAATGCGACGTGCAACGTTCTTTTCATTAATGGCGTATCGTCTAGACTCGTGCATTAATAAGGTTTGTAAGTTTACCAACATTATCTACCGTGGATCGTTCACAGATCCAAAAACATTTCTTCCCGCACGAAGGGACGAGAGGGATGCAATTCATTAAAAACACATTGAATTGAAAAAACGTCAGTGACACGAAAGCGAAAATGATCATGCAGCTTGATAAAGCCAGGCTACACGCTGCTACGAGGCACGCGAGCTGTCAGCCGACTGAAAGGACAGTAAAAATGTTTATCAACGAATGTTTTGTCGTGAAGTCTCATTTCTAAAGAGAAGGTAAAAAGCCTTGTTGGAGCTTTTAATCGATATCTCAATTAAGCGGACGTAGAATCGTAGAATTACAAAGAAAATGCAAGCGAAAATGCAGGCTAACTATCGTCCTGAAATCATTCGTGTAATTGTTTCGGAGGATCCTGCGAGGTTTAGAAGAAGAAATTTAATACGTTTTCTAATGGAAATGTTTAAATAACAGGTCCGCGATGTTGATTAACGACACAGCGTTCGTAAAACGTTGGATGACGTCCCCGAGACTACGATGGCCGCGTTATCACGTCGCGTGCGGTATGACAGTGACGGGTCGGTGCGCGAATAATCAACGTGATGCGGATCGTAGCTGTAAATAGTGATCAACCTAAAAGCACTGTTACGTACGGTACCAAGACCGTGGATATAGACTCGTGTGCACCTTCCGGCTGATAATACGCGCGAGATGGACTCCTCTGGAAGTTCACGCCTCTCGGGATGAACGTGACCCGTTCTCAGATTTGTTTCGGCGACCCGTCCGCTGCCCTGTCTCCCGCGCTTGAAATTTTAACCAGAAGTTCTCCGTGTCTCCGTCCAGAAGGAGATTAAAATTTTAGGGGACACGGAGACGGCCAGGAACTTTCGCGGCGCCGGCAACTGAGTGTTCGCGAAGACTCTAGGAGAACAAAGAAGCTAGAAACAGTTCTCCCGTGGAACACTCCGGACATTTTCTACGGGAATTAACGCGTTCGTTGCCAATTGGTGCTCGAACAAGTTCCACCGAATTCAGGCGATTTCATTTGGGAAAAAGAAACAAGAACACTAAACTTATTGTGCTTCGGAGTTGAACTATTTTATGAAAAAAAAAGTTGGCCTTCACACCTTTGGAATGTGAAAATATAAATGCCCTGCGTACTAAAATTTTTTTAAACCATACAGATATTGAAAAATTTCTTATTTAATGCATATTTTGGAAATTGTAGGTGTTGCACAAATTGCGTCGACCATCTTGTAAATATGTTAAAATTAACACGTTAAGGGCTACGAAGGACTTCTTAGGAACCGACGCTAGACTTCTCGGTCCAGATTGACCAAACAAAAACTAATATTGCATAATCTAAATGTTTAGTCTCACAAGAATGCAAGGACCGATACATTCGCCGCGATAGAAGAACGAAAAATCTGTCGTCAATTCGTAGGGACCGACGCGGTCCGAACAGAAAATCTAGGGACCGGCGCGTAGCGCTTAACGTGTTAATAATGCGCTTTACGCCGCTTTTATAAACCTGGCGTGATCATACGGCAACACGTCGAGTTTGCACAGTTTATCTTAAAATATTTTTATATGTATTATATTAAGGGTGTCCAGGTATACTAAAGAAAATTATATAACAGTTAACAGGGTAATAGTAAAGATTATTACAATTATTTTTGTAAACGTCTTGTATCATGTGAATTCTTTATGGTTTGCACAACAGGATACAGTAAAAATGTATTTTTGAATTTATCATATAAGGGTGAGATAATTACTCGTTTAGATTTTTAAATTCCTTTCTGCGTTCCGTGCCAAATTTGAGACGATCATAAGGGACGCACAAAAATGAAAATAATCTCATAAACGATCGAAGGATGATTCTACGTTAACAAGTTCTTGCCTCTACATTGTTCCGAGCCGAATACTTTAAGTTCCTCGGGGAGTCAAAATCTGCTGCGATATTTATTAGTAGAAACCTGTCTTATTAAATTCCTAGAAGATCGGAAAGAAGAAAAATGGAAGCGGGGAAGTTTCCCCGAGCACTTCCGAAATATGTCCGTAGAATTAAGGAACCGGAGAGAGGACCTCCGTAGAAACAGAATTTTATCGTCAGAATTTTCTCTCTCGAACGATGGGGGCGGACCGTAATAATACGCGCGTCATCTGATCGGCTCGTAAACCAGCGCGCGCTCCCGTATATTTTATGTACAACCACCCACCGGTGACATATTGGCCGCGCCCGAGAAAAAGCTTTCGATGCGAAATGGTGGAGGAGCAAGGATATCGAGAGACAACGACGGTTATTATGTGTCTATTGCCGTGAGGCAGGAGAAAAATAAATCCACGGACTTTCTTCGGAGTGTACAGAGACTTCTGACTCTGGGACAAACCATCTGCGAGAATTCTGTCGCGTCGCTGGATTCACCGTTACGTGCCACATCCCGCGTCGTTTATGCGTTTTCGATCGAGAATTTATTCCTCGTATTTTCGTGTTGATAAGTTTCCGATCGAGGAGATACTGTTTGCTCGAGGACCCGCATCGCTCAGCTCGCGGATGCTGAATCTCTGCTTTAGTCGCAATTCTGTTCGCATAGGTCGTTAATACTCGGAAACGCGCTCTACGAAACAATTGTTCTAAGAATAGTATGCTGAGGAAGTCGGACTAATGAAACTAGCATTTGTAACGAAGTTGCGATGATGCTTGCACAACCAGCAGTTGCAGTGACACTAGCATGAGGATAAGAAACGACTGTGGTTCTCAATTTCGTTGCACGATGGCCCATCTTTTTCTTAATAGTAAATAATGAGAAGTAAAAATGCACGATTTCATTAATCAATTGATCAATATTTTCTAACCAGTGAACACTCTTTCTTCACTCTACTCGACCACTTAACAGATAAAACACGCACGCTTACTTGCATACTTCGAACCTCGCTGCTACTTTGCGCGACCATACGAAAGCCACCTAAACAAAGCAAGACCGAGGAATAGCAACTAAATGAATCACGAGCACGTCACGCGTCTACATTTTTCCCGTATCTCTATTCGAAATGAGGCGATCACATTTTTCACTCTTGATACCGCGCATACCGCGCCTGGTTATGATGATTCAGCATAAGGCGACCCAGTATGTTTTCAGCGACACCGATAATCTTTTCCACTCGTACCGCCGAGTGTTCGCATCCCACAGCCATAGTTCGCCGTCGTAGGCAACACGGTACACTTGGACGACATCGGTGCCGATCCGACGTTTAGATAGCCGCTTCTATAAATTGCCAATTAACGTTTTACTGCCTCGCGAGCAACGTGGCGTCGCGGCCGACGTCGTAAAGAACAGAGCCGGAGGACGCAGCTGATACTTTATTCCTGTTCGTCTATAACCTGCGGGGTCTGCTACGACTTTATGACAGTTTTTTTAATGTCTAGAGTAGCGCCAGGCACCCAGGACTGTCATGAATTAAATCTGTCAGTCGAGGAGCAACGTGTGCGTCCACTGTCGCTGTTGATACGCGCGAACCTATGCGATAATTAGAGGACGTATCTATGCATCATTTCAGTTGCTAATTAGTTCACAGGGAGGTCGCAAGACTTTTGATTCGCTGATTTCACCTTAGTTTCTTCCTGGTGTCAATTGACAGTATTATTAAATTTCAGAGTACATAATTGTGCTATTTTTAGGAAAAATGATCTCAGAATTTATGACTTCCTTTCGGTTAATATGGAGTATATGCAGAGTGTCTAGAAAGATTGAAACGAAACTTAGACTACGTATGACTGAGGTCAAATAGATGAAAAATGATTTTTAAAAACTTATGGCAAAACTAGATAGGTATAATCTGAAAGAGTGGACAGATTAAAACAAACCAAGAACGTGGTTGTTTCAATTTCAACTTATTAAAATAATTAACGGTAGAGACAACTTGTGCGTGTGTCCTATGTATTGCAATTGATGCAAATCATTTTGATTTTGTATAAATATCCGTAATCTAATGATTATTTATATGGCTGTATCCTGATACTTTTTCCATAAGTTGTCAATTGACTCTTCAGGATTTACGAAGTTTATGAATAGCTATTACCCTTTAATACACATACGGCATAATCCTAGGTCCTAATCGTGAAAGTGGGCTCGGTCCGCGTGGCATCCGGTAATGAAGACCCCGTTGTCTTCTGCTATTTACCTTCAAAACGGTGATCGGAATGGTTGTTGCCGCGATTGTGGCGTTCGATCGAATTTCCTCGGGGAACGAGTATCCGAATGGCGGTTCGAGCAGCTCGCGGAAGCCGGGAAGTTCTAACGAAGGCGGAATAATGTTCATGGGCACATATGGGTGTATAATGCGACACGAGGCGTGGCAATATCCATAAAAGGGACCAGAGAAAGTAATATTGTCGGGAGCTGCGGCACGCGGGACCGGCGCGCACAACGGGACGCCGCGCCTTGTGGAACATCCGAGGAAATAAAACGAGGATCCGGCCGCGAGAAGGACTCGCCGGAATATAGAGGCCGTAATGGATGCTCGAGAAACGATTCGGAGAGAGGCCTCTCGGTGTATGGACGATGGTATTTTCTCGCGGAGGGGTCGGGACCGCCATCGTGCGCCGGATAAATCGTTTTTCGACGCGTTTCGAATACTGCCGGCCGCGGCCAATCTCGTCCCTGCGGGTCGAGCCCTGTCGGAGGGCAGTAAAAAAAATCTGTTTCCGCTTTTTCGAATGACCGAGGATACGAGACTGTTTTCCTAAATGCCCCGCGGACTCTGCCCCGGCGACCCTCCCCGGCCCCGGGCCGGGCAAAGTACGGTGACGGCCGACTAAAAATATTTGAACGATGTTTTACAGCCGCCCACCGAGGCCGATCAGCGTGGAGAAACATCGGAGGGTTCAATTCGTGAGTTATTCGGCTGCTCCGCGATACTACGGAAAGAAATGGTACAACGGTCCGTAACACGTGGGGCTGCGTGATGGACGAGCGACAGAAAAGTAATAAGGAAAATTCGGGCGAACGTTGTTTGAAGCTGTTGCCCCGCACTTAGTTGTTGTCTTTGTATTCCTGGTAATGGCTGGCAAACGAGTCTATGCTGGAACTTATTTATTACGACGAGCGTAGAAGTTCTAATGACGATAACGATCCAATTTTCTGTACTTACTAGATTCAACCAACATCTCTGGTTGAAATGATTCTATATTTTCCCTGGATTCTCAATGCCACATTTGGAATGCTTTTAATACATCTAATTGAAACATCTTTCGTATTTCAGTCATATGGATCCATCGTTTAGATTACGACCACGTGTTATGATGTACCTTGTTCACTTCATCCCTGGTGCATAATCCTGGACCGCGGATTGTTGCACTCAAAAGGAACGCTATTGTTATGGCGACTCTACTGTACACCGTGCAAGAGATACCTTCCATTCATGTTGGACACTCTTCGCTGTTTTAGGTGACTTTGCACTGGTTTTTATGCGATTTTCTGGTGTCAGCGCTGGCCAATAAAGCACGTTCATCGACATCGCCACTGTTATCGTTGCCTCTACTTTGCCTTTACGTTTACATCATTCTATAACCATCTCGTTGCAATACGGAGTAGACAAAGAATTTTTCTTAAAATTACAGAAAAATATAGAGAACATAATTAATATCGCTGAAATTTTTAATACCAGCTAAATACTAAATACAATGTCGTCGAATATAATATAAAATTCTATGTGCAGATCGTCTTCATAACCACACATTTTCGTTGAAATAAAAGTTACGAACGAGTTCGAATTTTACAGCGTTCTTTTCGTTGCTTTTTATTCCGAACCGATAGTTATTGGGCATTTTACAAGCCGCGGATCGAACAGCAGTAATTTGTTTCCAGGAGGATCGATAATAGGTTCTCAGCACGGAGCAGCTTTTCCCTATAATTCACTCGACAGCGATCTAGCGGCCATTGGCATTTCCATCCGCACGTAACAACGACCTTTTGCGTCTGCTCAGCTCCCCGGCACTAAGTAGCCAAGCTTAAGACATTAAGAACCCGAGGAACCGGAGCCCCGAACCCCTGTATTAAAGTCACAAAGCGAACCGTGGGAAAAACGATTTATTATTTAACCGCGGACTACTTTAACTACCCACCTTGCGGAGACGAATCAATTCTGTCGGACGCGGTAAAGGAAGCTATTTAAATTAAGAAATTATTATCGCTGACCATTTTGTTCCCTTTTTTTAATTTTATAGAATTTCACGAGGTATAGTTTCTCTTTAATGGTAAGTCGATTAAGGCCAATTATAATGACCTGCATTAATTCTAAATCTACAGACACGGTCAAATTGACCGGTTTCATAGTTTTTATTTAAAGGGTAGTTTTTATTACAGAAACTTAGGTTTGTGGCTCAATACATTTAATGTTAAACAGTGTACGCAACAAAAATTGTGTTGCAATATGGAATGATGTCTGAATCCATTGCAATGCAAATTTAATTCTTTTAGTTCATGGTTATTCTTTTAGTTTTCCTGTAGCAAATACCTAAAAATAGTCAACTGTTTGCGATATACCAGTACTCATTTTTATGATCAATGAAAGCAACATCTAAGAGCGTAGCGTTGAATTTTCCACTTTTAAGATATGCCTTCTGTTAGTGAGGATAACACTTGATATAGGAATACAGGTAATATAGGTGACTTCGACGAATTAGCGAGCGAATGACAGTATAAATTCGCTAATTTTTGTGACAACCCGATAACAATGTAGACTAATAGAAATATTAATGAATTAAGTACATATCTTTTTATTAAATGAATTATAGTACATATCTATAAATAAGTCTCCTTAAAGTTAAACAAAATTATTATTTGCAAAGAGAGTGGTCGCTGAGGCAAACATCCCCCAAAGAAATGTGAATAAAGTCATTGGACATGTAACTCTGTAGGTGAACGGGGACACGCGGTCTGTCCCAGAGTCAGACAACAATGAAAACTGTGTCGGAGTTTTTTTTCGCCGAAAAGAAGAAGCATTGCGTATAATTCGAGGGGTAGCGAACCGAGCAATAAGTCGCGAGTATTAAATTGGAGAGCGTTCGAATGAAAAGCACCGCGCCATTTATCCCAGTCCGTATAAATAAAGTCAGCAGATGAACGGGCATTCCGCGCTTATTACGGCCCGGAAATGATTTATAGAAAACCATTCCTAACACGGAGAAATACGCGGCCGCGGACCGTCTCCCCACGGAACCTCGAGTTCTAGTCAAGACGAGCCCGACTTTCCGCGGAGCGGACGACGAATATTCGCAGCCGCTTATTACGAGGTTTTCCGTAGCTCCCTTGCGGGTTCTCGGCGACCCACCGCGACCTTCCCTCACCGGGTCGTCTTGGTACCCGAGGCGACCCTTTGCCGCCACCGCGAGACTGCCGACGAGGCCGACTGACTAGCAACCACGACGGTCTCAGCCGCGCACTTATTTCGGCGAACGTACGACCGCGTAAAGCACGTCTCTACCCGCCACTCCCGGCGCGGCTCGCAGACTGTTTCTACTTTAATACGAGGATCCGGGCGTTCGTTAATTTTCCTCCTTCTCGTGTTCGTTTCCTCTTTTCACCGGCCTCCTCTATCTCCGCGATGCGACGCGTTGTTCGCGATCACAATGGAGCCCGGGCTCGCGGCGCGCACTGGGTCGCCAGTTTATGCGAATTCTGAGCCAGGAATGGCGCGATTTAGTCCGGCGAATTTTTTGCAGATGCCGCATTCAGTTACTTCGCTTTATGGGTGCGTAGCTTAAAGCGGTCCCGTAAAGTTTCATTAAACAATGTTCGTGTCACTAAACGTTGAAACGGAGATGCTCGGAAAAATATTATTAGAATGGATGGATTCGTGACTGACTGGTAGCAGTTCTCAAATTAGAAATTGAACTAGACTGTTGCTAGTTTTGATTTTAATTTGATCTCTTTCTGTAATGTTGAAAACATGGATATATAATAATATATATATATATATATATGTATATATAATATATACAATATGTATATATTGCTTTGAATGACACACTTCTTCGAATACTGTATATATAAATAATGATATTTTTAACGAAATATTATGAAGATATATTACTTTAATATACTGAAACATGAATATGAAACCTAAGATTATAAATATGATTCGTAAACTACACCGTTAGATATAGCTCTTAGCTTTAGGAATTTACTACAGGAAAACCAAATGATATAATAGGATCTTTTACAATGTATTCAGACATGATTCAATTGCAGTTCAATTTTTGTTGCACACCCTGTTCAATGGTTCACTATACAGGTATCTAGAACTGACTCGTACTGTTCAAAAGATTATTGAAACTCACCGAAGCTGAAACGTCGCATCCAACCAACTGCATGAACATTGGAAAAGTTCAGCACACGCGAGAACAACAATACTTCTCCCTAACGAATATAAAATAAAAACCCGCCGAATTTTCTCTATACGAGTTCAAAATTTCGTCGACGAGAGCGAGCGTATGTTCCAAGGGTTGCTCGGTGAAGGGTGACAATTAAAAAGCGAGGGAACGCTTGAAAATTTAGAATCGTATAGGTGTCAAGTTCCAATTTCTAGTCTGTGCTCGAAGTTTTACGGTTCGTCTTAAAATTGCCGGCGGCGTAAAGCAACAATTTACTTTCCGGCCGAAAGGTTCGCCAGGCCTCGCGTCATTAAACTTTCAAGTGACGAAGTGAGGAAAGCTGTCGTTAACAAAATGACCTCCGATTCCTCTTCCCCGCAAAGGGTACCGAGCATGGACCATTGCTCGCTACCATTTCCTCGGAAGCCAGCCGGTACGTTAGACGACGGTTTTCTTTAATTGCCTACTACACGGCAGATCCTCGACCGTATCCCCTCGTAAAAGTTACTGTCTCCTGTAAACGATTCGGCTGCCGAGCAAAGAAAGGCGACGGGTGAGAGAGGAGGAGAATTTATCGTTCCGCAGGAGATATACGGGCGTATTATGAATTAATGATCCGACAAAGCCTTTCCATGTTCCGTTAGTATGACGAGCTCACATGTGTTTGTCGACCCAGAACTAATTAAATAAGAGATCGTACTCATTTATCCATTGGTTTTTAGAACGATTCTGTTCTTAACCCCTTGCCGTACTTTGACGAGTCCGACTCGCGATGGAAAGTACTAGTAACAAATAATTCAATATGGATGTTATTCTGTTCCTTAAAATTGAAATATAATACCAATCCCTTGTTATTAATACTTAAGCATTTAAGTAAATTCAGGCACGGTATAAACATTAATCTTCTGTCCTTTCTAAGTAATTGTGCCAATTGAAAAATTCCTAATCGCGATAACAGTGAAGGAAATGGTACGTCAAGGGATTAATCCTTGTAAGAAGAACGATTTTTATCATCTCATTTAGTCCATTCTAAGCCTCACACGTCAATGTTTATCTTATAAATTGTTAAATGTAGTTCTTTTTCAAGTAGTTAATTATTTATACCAGTTACTAGTCCATTAGTACAAGTAGCCAAATATTTGAATCAACTACTAGTCCACTAATATAAATAATAATTATTTAAAGTGTCTACTAGTTAATTAGAATGTGAATGCAACGTCTAGCATATTTTTAAATTCACTGGACGTAACGAAGTAGTTAATTATTTAAATTAGCTATTAGAAAATTAGTATCTGAATAAAACATAGAGAAAGTCTAATATTGGACGAACAACGATGTTTAAACAATTCCGTAGGCGCCTCTCCTCAAGATGGAAGCGCTACCGTGATACGCACTGTCTTTCAGCAAAATCAATTTGCCGGTAATAGATAAGCAGGAGGGAAAGGGGCGGTCGGCCAATGAATTTCTCGTTGGCAAAAACGGTATACAATAAACCGGCATAAATGTTTCATACCGTCCAATGAATAATGGAGCCGGTAATGCGATAAAGTTCCGTATTCGCGGGGAAGTAACAGCGCGGAGATGTTTTCGGCCGCAGATGCAGCGTCGGCGGTACACCCCCGACCCTTCTATCGATCCCGGTATACTTTCTGCCGCGCATCCGAACGCAAACACGCGGCTTTGAGGTTATTTAATGGAGTGTTTCGGTTGGTCGGCAAACAAATGGATATTAACAAATGATTCGCGCGATCGGAGTCCGGCCGAACGCGCGGTCCGCGGCCCTGCTTTTGACCACGTGTTTCCTCGTGCATTTGCAAATTAATACGGCTCCTCGAGAGAAGTACATCCGACCTTTTCCGGCTCGTAAAACCGCGGGCATATATCATCGGCAATAACCGTCCGGAGGATCGTCGCCGGGAAAAGGTAAAATTTTCCTTTCGACCCGCGCGGCAGCCGGCGAAACGGGATAAATAAAAATTCTCGCGCTCCCCGGGGGGATTTCTTTCCGTTCGATTTCCTATCGTCCCCACTCTCTCTCTCTCTCTCTCTCTCTCTCCCCCCTCTGTACCCTTTCAACCGTCCTGCGAAACAAAACGAACAGCGGAACGGTCCCATCCGCGTTTTACGCGCGTGCTAAAAGCCGCGCGCATCGGTGACGATGCAGGTACGACGCCGCTCTGTGTCCGCTTTCACATTATTCTCCGTCCTCCATTTCTTATCCATGGCCGCGGAGAGAATTACTCTCCCTGGTAACTGCACGCCGGGGAAAAACCCGGTCAGAAAACGTTCTGCAGAGTATCCGTCTCTATTAAAACTACTCGGACGCGTCTTCCCGGAATGCAGAACTTTTTGATTCCGGTTCGCGAAAGTACGAGTACTACGTGGCCCAGGGATTCGTCCTCCGCATTCGTTTCGCTTTGTTCCCCGAGTGCGTTACTCTCTGTCTTTAATTTCTGCCTGTTTGGCGCTGTGAGATGATGTCGCCGAGGAATTATATGGGAAATACACCCTCTGTTGGCTCGGTATGCAAAACGTAACGTTATGAAGCATTATCCCGGGTTCTTTTGTGCAAGACGGATCCGGATTAAGCTCTTGAATTTGTGTCCGTACGCTGGAATTGTAAGGGAAATAAATGCGCCGATTACAAATGCATAATAAGTACGATGAAGTATTATCTCAAGATCTTTCGTGCATGATGGATATATTTTAAGCGCTTGTAACGGTATACGCATGGCGGTAATATAAGGAGAACGCATTTGTTGATTTGAAATGCATAATAGAGGGCGATGAAGTATTATCGCATGATCTTTTGTGCAGGGTGAATACATTTTAAGCTCTTGTAATTGTTGTGAACTGTGGGATTACAGGTGTAATACAGTTGTTGATTTAAAATTGAAAATAAAATATGACGAGGAGGTATTATGTTGGGATCTTTTATTACGTTGGGAGCTTCTTTCTTTATGATAAAAATATTTGCTTATGCAGAAGGATATATCTAATGTCTCGAAATGTATACTTCCATTTCTTTCAATAGCTTTCCGGGAGAAAATGACTAAACGTTGTTTGCTTTTATAGCTGTCACACGAGAATCGTCCCTTGACTCATTCCAGTCCTATGCCGAGTCTGACTTCAAATTGACTTATTTCCTTGATTCACGTTCTATTCATGGATAATGTAAATTTTTCTTCCAAATAGATTATAAAGCGGCATATAAAAATGCGATGGAAATATATAATGTTATAAGGTGAAAGGTTGATGGAAATATAGCTTACATCAATTGATATTTGCTTCCTGAATCATTTCCTTAATAAAATGAAACCATTTTTGTTTCCTCTATATCTTCATTTACTATCATTTATAGGTTTTGATAAGATAACAATTGATTGTTGTTTCAATTTCGAAAAAATTAATAACTTTCATATTTAATACATTACGCGTTACAAGTCTGAAGTAGAGTTAAACAGTTAAAATTAGTTATACATTTTCATTTTTACTGGTAGATATTTTTTTTTCAAAAGATATAAATACCTTCTTTAACGAAAGCAGTATTGACTTCAAACAGTATTTTCATTTAGTATGATTGTTTTCATTTGCTACATGGGATTTTGGACCCGTGTGCTTATAGAAGGTTTCCATTTTTAACAATTTATTCAAACTTGAATAATGTGAAATTTCTTTTAAAAGGCGCGATTAAAGATTATAGCAATTTTTAGTCGCCAGTTGGATACAAAGGGTTAATACTTATCCGATATAAATAAATATACTGAATAATATTCCCATAAAAAAGTCTTCACCACCGCAATAATTTTTAAACAAAAAACTTGAAATCAGTTATTTTGGGACGTCTCGCAATTGTCAAGAACGCTTCCCAAATAAAACCAAAAATCATTTCGCGTCGAAAGAGAGATAGTTCCTCGGATTCTACGTTCCATTTGCTTTATACTCGGATCAGGGACGAGCCCCGACCGCTTCGAATCGTCAAGAATGACTCGTAATAACCGCGGCAGGTCGGTGGAAAGCCCGGCAGAGCGAGATCGTTCCCTCTCTCGGTTTTCGTCGCGAGTTTTCCAGCGGTACGAGCGATTCGCGTCCAGGAATGATTCCGCGGGGTAATATGCAGGCCCGGGTCGAATCGTCCAGGCCGTCGTTTGATTGCGTCTTCACGGGCCAGCTCGTCCAGTCGGTGGTCCGTAAAATTGAGGGGTAAGATTATTTCTCTTGTTCTTCCTTTTTATTGTTCGGGGTCTCTCCCCGTTGCGTTCCTCGTTCGTTTTCCGTCGTTTCCCGCCGAGCTGCGGAAAGCTGGCCGGACTAATAAGAAACCGAAGGGTAGATAGCCCGCGATGGTACACTTACGGGAACTCTCGAGGAAGGGTGGCGGTCGTGAGAGACGACCACTGGAAATGAACTCGGTCCACGGTGTCTTCGGTTTGCTTTCCGGTATAATTAACTTTTATATTTATCGAGCAAGACGCATTTTTATATACGAAGAGAAATAAAATAAAGTAATAATGCCGGGCATTGTTCGGATTCCTTCGAATAAATATTTGTCTGAGATATACGAACGAATTACTTTTAGTCGAATATTTTATTCGAGCAATTTTTTATTCTAAAGCTATGAAGAAACACTTTATATTCTATTACTTTTATTCAAATCAATTATTTTCCGTATGAATTCCTGTACGAATAAATTCTTATGTGAATAGAATTTTGTTTGGATAAATTTTTATTCAATCGAATACTTATTCCATAAATAGTGTTCGTTAGTTTATCTTTTATCTGTCACTGAAAAAAAATTTTGACAAACACTGCTTTGGGGTGACCAGTTGCTGTGGCTTTGGTTTTCTGGCATTACTAATTCTATATTTATCAGAGTCAGATATTGAGTAATAAATACCACCTTTTCACCTAAAATAAACAGAACTAAAGAATAAAAAAATGTAATATTTCGTATTGCATGAGTATAAAATTAATTATGCTCGAAAACGATACAGGTGCGCGGCAATTGGTCAGGCCACAGTAACCGGCTCCACTACCCTAGAGATCGGCCGTCGAGATCGTTGAACCTTCCCCACACGTCGATACCAGGACGTATTTCCATATCGTTGTCCCGGGGAATAATTATTTTATGAACCGTGCACACACACCGGTTATTCCGCGAACCCGACCGAGGCTATCGCGGCAGTGTATCTGCCACAGGGAACGGTTTATACGTTTTTTAAGGCCGATCGAGTCTGTTATTGGGCACTTAGACGGCCGTCGGAATTATCAGGGAGTTAGGTCGGCGGGCTGTTAAGCTCGAACTTTCAAATTAAAAAGTTACGGTGCGCCGGCGTATGCATTAGGAAACGATTCACGGTGGTACAATGTAACCGGAGTTATCGCGATCGTACCGTGGGAACGATAAATGCGAAAGGGTCATAATCTCAAAGGGTTTAGAATCGTTGTAAATTTTCAGGCTGACATTAACGGAGAGGTCGCGTGCCGCGATGGAACGCGGCGCACTAAAGCCACGGCATCGAACGGGAGACGGGACTCTTTACCGGGAACGCCGCCGAGCCAGCCCGGCCTATAAACTGATTCCAATTTTTTTCCATATTTTGCATACCTTTAACGATGCTTTTGATTTATGCGCCACCCCGTCGGGCAGCCCTGCCCGACCGGCGGAGCGTCCCCCGGACGGCCGCCCGCGAACCCTATCGAATTTAAGGGCTGGTTCCGGTCTGCAGGCTTCGAAATTGTTATTCGAAAATATTCCCTTTTGGAACGGGTTAAACGGGACGAAACCTGTTTTCGACGTTTATTAACGTGTTCTTTCTTCTTTTAAATCGTAATGAAAAAGATGACCATAGCTTTTGAGCTGAAAAAAATTTCTGAAGCAATCTACCTAACATGTTTCAAAAAATTCATTTTTATCCTTTGTCCGATGCTGCAAAGTTAGAGGTTATTGCTCATCGTTATCTCACATTCTGTATTCTAAATTTGTGAAGTTTTTCACGTTATTCTAAAATATATTTAAACATATTTTCATTATTTGATCTCGTATTGAATTTGAGAAAAGACTATTAAACCTAAAAACTAAGGTTAACTCTGATGTATTAATAAAAGAGAAGAATAAGAAAAACAGAATATACAAGACTATATCGCGCGACATCTCTTGACTTCAAGTAAAGGTATTAGGTTGATGCATATGAAATGTCGGATTTTTAAGCGAGTATATAAAACTGTTTATCCTTTTTCAAAAGCTATTAATTTAATCAAAATGTGCCCCATTTGTTTCAATACACTTTTCCCAACGCTAGTTTAATTTATAAATGTCTGTCTTCAAGAAATTCTGATTTTTCGGATCAATAAACTGTAGCATGGAATTTTTCAGACTGTCTCCATTTACATACTGTTTAGCCCACAAGAACTACGCATACGTCGTACAAAACAATTGCGAAATTAAATGAAGTAAAATATAATATTTTATAAAATATAGATCTTTCGCCAAGCGACTTTCGCTATTTTAAACATTTAGGACAGTTTTTACGGGCTAAATAGTATATGGTATTCATATAGGATAAATAGTATATAGTATTCATATGCACCAATCTAATAAAATGCACTTCATCGCAAAAGATAGAAATACTATAAGCCAGAAGATTTATTTCGATTTATAGCGCTCGACGGGCGAGCGTCGCTGTGGACGACGGGTATAGGAGCGCGCTGTATTTTGGGCGGATATATCCGCCAGCCGTCCGCTAAGGGTCTCTAACGTCCGAGAGAGGTAGAGGGGAAGTTACGAAAATGCGGTAAAATGCAAGCGCAGAGCTGGTCAACATGCTTCGCGCGGTTTGTAATGGAACAGCCACGCGCCGAGGGCGAACCTACTGGCAACGTAGGAGAGCTGACGTCAGAGAAGAAAAAGTCAAGTGTTTACGTTTTTCATGCTAGGGTTCGTTCTATTTCTCTTAATCCCGGCATTATTTATGACAGGTCGCTGTCACATTCCTCAGCCGAACAACGTATAATGGCAACATTGTCCTAAAACTGCTCAAAATCTGCTCGAGTTTCTGCGGGCTAAATGGTATATAAATGAAGACACTCTGAAATATTCCATATCAGAGTTTATTCATTCTAAAGATCAGAATTTGTTTAAGACAGGCATTTCTCTATTGATATCTTGTTAAAAAGGGTGTAGTAAAGCAAACGGAGCATATTTTGATTAAATCAAAAACTTTTGAAAAAAGATATACAGTTTTATATATTTACGTAAACACCGGACATTTCATATGCACCAACCTAATAATTCTAAATCTTCGCAACAAAAAATTTACTTTTTGCCAGACTTTTGAAGACACTAAGTTTTCCATAGTGCACAAAGAACGAAAATACTCGAGCAGGGAGAAGTTTTTCGAAATGTCGACATCAAGACGATCTCGATGGCAGCTTCGACGACTCCCCCGAACGCTAAGTAATTAAGAAGCGATGCAATTAATTTTCCAGTTTATTAAATAATTAACTCGTATCTCGGGGTGCGCTTTGCTTGACTAAGCGTCCGCTTCCCTAGCTCTCATTTCAACTTTACTTCTGTGTCTCCCATTCCCCAGCCTCGCCGGGAACCTAAAGCTCCCTCTCGCCTACGCAACGACGAACTTTACCTTTTCTGCCAAGAGCTCGATAATCCAGGCCCGTTAATTATTTGAAGTTTTCGACGGATCGCGGTCCCTAGATGCTCGACTGGAACGGAACCGCGCCATCTTTGCGGCAGTTTACTTTTGTTCTTCGAGCTCGATGTTCTCTTCGAACTCGACCTACATTAGCCAATCCTCCGTTTCCGACTATGATTTTATGTCAGCAATGCAGAACTTATTCGCGAACATCTCGATTTATTTCCGAGATACGTGACATCGGTGGGGACAGATATTATTATTAAGGAATCGCATAGAATCGCAAATCTTATTTGACGCTGTCGAGGAAATATTCAGTAAATTTTTACATTTAATTTGATTACTAAAAATATACATGAATCATGATCACTTGCGTTAATCATTTCACGTTGGTTATAGTCGTTAATCATTGATCAGATTATTTCTTGCCCAACTCTGACACTCGATACTAAGCTTATAAGCTCCTAAGAACCAATCCAATCCGTCGCCGATCCTCGGTCTCGATCCGTATGAATGTAAATAGCGTCGGTAAAGCAGTCAAGGAACAAGCTACAGGACACCCGGAAAATTAGACCGAGCTTCCACGGTCAGTTTATCGAGGATTCCGCCGCAGGACGACACAATCCCGTTCGCCGTTCCCTCCGGTCGGCATCAATTAATCCGAAACGATTGTCCTCGCCCGCATTGTTCGAGGCATCGAATTAATTGCGGCGCACATTCAACCCTATCGCGGCACAGAGAGAAAGTTCCCACCCTTCCGCAAATATATCTAAGACGTTCCCCGGTGCTCCTCGCGAACCGGTGGAGCGGATCTAAGAATCGTCGGAGGCGGAATCGTGGGCGGAAGATGGGAGATCAGGGGGGAGGGGGGAGGTCGAAACTCTTCAAACCCGGGGATGACGCTCGAGACAAGTGTTTCTTACGAGTGAAGTTTCTTCGACGCCCGGCTACACAATGCTATCGCGATCGGGCGTTCAAACGAGAAAACTTCGGCGTCGAGGAGATTGAGGTACAAATATTGCGTGCAATTTGTAACCGGAAGAGCCGCGGTTCCAGAGAATCGCGCGTTGCCACATTGTTCGACAGCATGAACACGGTACAATATCTTGTAGCACATATTACGTTAGCTACATCGTGTTAGTCGTTTAGTACATCATATTAGTCGTACATCATTATTAGATGCTGGTAAAAGTTCACCGATTTCTCTACTTATAATATATTATATCTACATTGTATTCAGAATTTAAAATGGCGAGGTTGGAGTGTTCGTTTTTCAATTTAGTGTAGAGTTGTACAAAATTACAATTGAATTACTGAAAGAAATATAAGGTTATTCAATTACATTTTAATTCTTAATTCAATAAATTACAATGTGATTCCCAATTGCAATTGCAATACGATTAGAAAATACTAAATACTGAAATTGCATTAATTACGAATAAGAATGTAATTCAATCAAAATTATGAATTTGAAAGTAACACAGTAATACGTAACAATAAGGAAGAAAGTACGCAGAAGAAACAAACAATAGGGATACGAAAGAAGAACATAAAAATATATCTCACTATTTCAAAGTTCTGAACTGTAATCTGAAAATTGTATTTTAATTATATTGTGTTTCAATTACACTCGTGATTACAATAATTAGCAATTGAAATAACTGAAAGGCTTGAATTATGTGATTAAACTGCAACGTAATCGAATCGCTACGTAATTGAAATACAATGTAATTAAATTGCATAACTGAATTACAATGTAATCGAACTAGCGGAGCTCTGCTTGTATCACAGCGGAGCGCATATCGAAGCTACGAAACAACATTTTACGTTAATCCGATGCCGTTCTTTGACGAGTCTGGCTATTAATAGATATTTTTAGAAATGTATCCTGTTAAGCATGACTATTATTCTCTTTAAAGTTGGAACGAAATTCCGCTCTTTATCATCAAGACTTGAGCGTCCAAGTGAATCCCTGTTTAAGAATAATATCCTGATTTCAATATCTCTGCTGCTACCACGTTGCATCGAAAGATCGACGCCGCAAAAGCGTAACTATTATAAGATCGATAAGGCGAACGGATTTGTTTGCTTTAAAATAGAAAATAAAATTGATTTAATGTCTGAAGCGATTAACGGAAGAGCTTTTACACGGCACGGCAATACGAAAGCGGAAAAAAGCACGGGAAGCACGAGGATGAGAGCTTTCATCGGCGGCTCTTTCCGAGACACGGCATATCCGTCAGTGGTGAATGTATTTACTCACCGTTGGCATGAGCCGCGAGGAGATCCCTGAGTTGCTGTTGGCCGGCCGTTAATTCCACGCAACTGACCCTGACGCTAAATCTGGCACCTGTCCTCTGCCGTTGCTCGGAGATCCCACGGAAGAGCCAGGCGATCGCGCACGGTATCGCCCCCAAAGTGTGTCCTGCCTCCGGCGTTCCCAGCATCGTGTGCGATTTACCTGGGCAAACAACAGAATTCGGATCATTTACCTCGAGTCCCGTGTTCTGGAAAAATCGCGGACACGCGAGAATTAGGGGAGCGACGATTTACAGTGTTGCGTTCGGAACAGCGGTGACAATCGCTTTAACACTTTGCCATGTCAGGCATATCACGTTGGTGACGAAATTATCTGCTCAGATTTGAAAATCAATTTCTATAATAATCTTTTGTATTTTCATAATATTATTTGAATCTATAGAACGTAATAATGTTGCAAAAGTAATAATGAACTTTATCGATTCCTTTATGGTAAGTGGTACATCTTATAATACCACGTACCTTATTAAAAATAAAATGGATTAAATAGAACAAAAACATAAAATAGAATAGGATAAAATCTACCAAATTAAAGAGAATAAAATACAAGAATCTATGCAACGAATTTAAAATTGTACTATTAATAATGACGCAAAAATTATTCGTATCATACAAGTTATCAGTTTTAATTGAAATCAAATGAAAGCAGTACAAATACAGGAGAAATGTACAAATTATTGTAGTATTATTGTCGAGTTATTAGAGTTGTTATAGAAGAAGTAGAAGTCTATTTATTTGGCACAGAAATCGGCAGTCTAGCTGCAACAATCCAGCAGGAATTCTACAATGTTTCAGTGTTTCCATTGTCGCAGAAAGTGCACCATTTAACAGTTCGTTTTCCTGAGGAGCCTCACCTTACCGACTCCGAACAAACAGCCAAAGGGTTTAATTGTATTCTTTCGCCGAGCCGGAAGTTGAAACGGGAGCCGTCCGCGCGTCAGCGAACGCGTTCCCGCGATTACGTCGAGGCAAACAGTGCTCGTTTCGCGATTGATTTCCCTCGTTTTTCCGGGCCACGTGTCGCGCCCGCGCGCGCGCGCGCGCCGTTGGTCGATATCGTCGACCGTTTCGCGAAATCGTTGGCGCGAGCCCGCCGCCGGATCGACGGATGACTCTGCGAACAATCACGATGCCCGATTTGCGGGCCGGCCGCAACAATTAATTTGTTTACTATTTACTATGGACGACGGTGACCGATGGCCGTCGAGAACCGAGCGCGATAAACGTCCCGGCGCGTAGTTACACCCGCGTGACGAACCCTCGTCGCCACCCGGCGATCTAATTTATACACACCGATAGATTGAAACTGATTAATTCGGTTACGTTACAAGTTCACGGGTTTGACCAATGACGGGTGAAACGAATGTAATCGAGAATGGCGGCCGGTTGACGTTTACGCGTTAACAGCTGTCGCCAGCATCCGCGATGAGAAATGGCGCGATACGATCGCCGGATTTTTCGATGCGCCCCTGCGCTACCAACGGCACGCGATAGTTTGCTGCGGCCGAAAATATCGAAGCTTTTGCTACGTAACTCTGCAGCAAGTAGGCTAATGGAAACCTTTGGGGCCTTATAATAGTCTTAGAGTAACCTTTGGTTATTTTGAGGGAATAATTCATTTCACAATTATCGAATAAGATATATTGAATATTTTTCTTGTATTATCTTATGTATTTTGCAATTGTGTGTGTCATGTTGCAATTATTTTTTATAATTAATCAGTAAGCATATTTAACCCATTGCGCACGAGGTTAGATTAACTCCAAATTCAAAATTGTTTCTGACGACCCACAGTATTTTTATTCTATATAATTCATTGGTGCATTTTATGTCTACGAATTGAGTTATAATATTAGCAGATCTTTAAAAATGAACAGATTTGGCAATGTAAACATTATATTAAAATATCAAGTGGCAATCTTGAGCGGTACCTCACTTGAGTGCAAAGGATTAATAAAGCAGAAAATTTTGAAAAATATTAAACGGATACTTATAACAGCGATTTTAGAAATTTGTGTTAATTGTGCCCATAATTATGAAAGTGGTCTAAGTCATATATTTCTTGTTTCGAGATATTTAATGAATTGCATTTGCATAAATTAAAATGTATTTTTACATTATGCTATCTTTTTATTTAGAATTTTATTAGTCTTGATTAATGGAAATTTATTATAAATATAAAATTTGGTGTGAATTTCATACGAAAATGTTGTTTTTCAAGTTTGAATTGACTTAGACCATTTTCAAAATTAACTGAATGTCCTATAAATTACTTAAAGCAATAAAGAACAATGAGTTTGATTTAAAACAATAACTTGAATGAAATAATTCATGCAAATATATTAATAATTCTAAAAAAAGTAATGCATTTTTATCATTGTATGGTAATGTATGGTAGTAAACACATAATATCTTTATGTTTCTCGTCCGATACTGGTCTAGTATGGTGTATAAAGGAAATAGCTTAATATTTCCGTATATATTTGGGTCTTCCTCTTTTAGGTGAAAGATCCAAATGGTGGAATTCAGGAGCATCTAAAGAAGTTTTATAGAACATTTTATATGGTTCATTTTTCACGAATCTCATCCGTTGTGTTTGCAGCCAATAAACAGATTCGCCCGCGGTATTATTTCCTTTTCTTGTTGTTGACTCTTCTAGTGATTTCGTTGAAATAAAATTCGGCTGCGACATTCGTTTTATCGGAAATGTATTTCTTCTTCTACACATTTCTATCAGTTCATAATAGTGCTCAGGGTTGTATAAGTAATTTGCTTTTTTTATTTTCATTTCTGACAAAGAGGGCCATTTTCAAGTTATGTTTATTTTTATTCTTATTCTTTAAATTTTTGACTTAGACCACTTTCATAATTAACACTAAATGAATTCCATATAATGTTGAAATTACAACCACCATCTAATGGTTCATTTTTGACGATATCGTAAAAATTGCATTGAATAAATTTAGTTTAAAATAATGTGGTTTAAAATATCTGATAAACTCATATTTTTTAAATTTTGACTTAGACCACTTTCATACTTACGGGCACAATTAACAGTTGACGGTAACGTTTCTCTAATTTGATATCGAACGAGAAGTTTCCGAACAGCCAATCAGTCTTTCATACTTTCTTCGATTCATCGAATAAGAATTGATCGCGAACGGCCAAAAAGAAAGTTCCATCCGCGTCAAACCGATCGCTGAAATAGCGCCCGGGCAGCAACTTGTTTCGAAAGCGGGGTGAAAACTTCGAAGTTGAACGGCGAAAAAAAAGAGTTCGGGGGGTATTATTGATAGGGAAACGAAAGAGTCTTATTAAAACCGTAAAAACAACGGAACGGCGAAGTTTCGACCGTGGGTAGGGGAGAAATATGGACGGGTCGAAAGAAGAGAACGACGAAAATTGAAAGCGAAAGGCGCAAGAATTCGAAGGGGGAGGGGCCCGAAGCCTGCCGGCAACAGCGAAATAATGGGAGAGCAACGGCAGCCGTCGCTGAATCTTAAACGTTATTTAATTGTTCGAACATAAGACGGTGAGTTATGTTGTTATTTAATTAGAAACCGGGAAACGACAAGCTTTTCGGCCGACTCGATCCGGAAAATTCGAGCGAACTTCCCCTTCGATTCCAGGGTTGCCGGGAAATCCATCAGACACGACTTTTTCTTCGATTAAATAATAATTCTGTTTCATTTTCGTGAAACTGGTCGCTTTAGAAACTTTCGCAATATCTTCGGAATGCTATTTGTCTTAGGGTGATCCATAAATCAGACAACAAGACAAGTAAAATACTAAAGGAGATAACAAATGTTGAATTTTTCGCTTTTCTATAAAAATATTCTCGAGTGAATGAGAAATTCTTTGTAGAACAATTTGTTTACGAGCTTTCATGAAACCTTTCCTACTTCTTAAGCTACAAAACGCTCGACTTTTCCCTTAAGCAATTTATTTAATTGACACTCTATAAATCGCATATAGTATTTTACTTAATCGAATTAGGATTGAACAGTTAAGTTGTATGGCATTAATGTTCTGACTTATATAACAGAATGAGGAAGATACTATTAGGTCGAGTCATAAATAACTTCCTTTTCTATCACACATTTATTTAGTTTTTTCCTTACTTATTTTGTTCGTTTCTTTCATTTCATTTACTTGGAACCTTTTTCTAATTTTAAGTCATCTATTTAGTAAAGAGAAAAATTCATTTGTGCCGGTAACTCATTGTGCGTAGAAACGAATAATAAATTCTACCTAGTTGCATCGGAAGTTATTTATGACTCGACCTAATAGTTGACTTCCTTAAAAATTAATTTCGATCCTGCGCCAATAATTTCTTTAGCCAGATGTGAGTAACGCGACAGACAAAGTGTTAATCCCATGCACTATCACTCCTTTATTATTATTCCTTACATATATTCGTGCTTCTTAATTTTACCAATAGGATTAGATAATTTTTTTTCTTATGTTGTTTTTATTTACCTTCGTTTCTATACCTTGATAACAGAAGAATTTATTTTTACTTCGACGTAGAAGAAATTAATACTATTCATATTGGTAGCAGAGCTTGCCAAAAGTCTTCACCACGAGTCCGACTCATTATTATAGTGCAAGGGGTTAAATGGCGAAACTACGGATAAAATACTACTTGTCGATGCCGAAGTTGAAACGCGCGAAATGTCATCGGTGGTTTTGCGACTATTTCTAGCGAACGTGCAAGGATTAATCCAGCGATCGGTAAGTTTCCGAGCAATCGGAAACATTTTGCAGCCGTACGCCGAGTGCGAGGTCCGCGCGTACCGAGAGAAATCCTGCCGACAGTTTTCCTTTAAACTAAGGCGTCCCCGTGTCTAAATGCGCTCGTCGATATTGCGCGTAGCCGAGGAAACGATTTACGCGAGGGAACGCGGAAAATTTCAGCAAGAACTTTTACGGACCCGCGGAGGGAAACGAAGCGGATGGAGGCGGGAATCGTACTCCGGGAACCGCGTCGCGGAAAACTCGCGCAGGAGTGCTTTAAAGCCGATGCATCCGCCGATTGGAATTCCCCTCGAGTTCACCCTTTACGCGGGAAAGGAATCGCGTCTTGTCCCGGAGATCCTGCGAACACATCGCGAATCGAACCGATATTCCCGCGGTCGTTTACGTCTCGTCGATTCCGCGCGATCGAGCAGCCGCTGGTGAGACAGCGGACGGTGCTAGGCCCGATGTATCACGAAATAAGCCGGCGAACGGAAATTACAAAATTCGACAAACTATCGCGAATGTGAACCGTTCAGCCGCGTTTTCACGCGGACGACACCGTACGATGGATAGCAATAACGCGCTACAAGCAATAAACTTAAAAAGACACCTCGTAAACTTCATTTGGAAAATGAACCTTACGAAGATATAAGTATTAACACTTTATCGACCGACTATCCGGTCGTAAAAATTTTCGTTTATATTTTGATTTTATTTGTCTTATTAATCGTGAGAGGTATTTAATATTTAAAAATTCATATAATAATATTGAAGCTTGTGGTACAATCTAACACATTTATCTCAATAATAGGTAACAAATTAAGGGTTACTATGGCAACTGATTCACAGGCTACCGATCGGGGGGAAAAGCCGATTTATAAGTCACTGGTCGATAAAGTGTCAAGTAGTCATTAATAATCTATGACGTCGATGCGACTTTAAACATATACATTAATAAAAAAAAGGGCCTAAAGTGGTTTTTGTGTTTCACAGTTAAAGAAATTATAGAAAGGTTTTTATGAGACATTTGTTGATAAACTTCTTTACTGAAGTATTATTATATTATTATTATATATTATAGTTAAAGTCGTGCAAAGTTTGTTCGTCGATTGTTTGTCGATTCTGTTCACGCCATTTTCGCATTTGCAAAGATAGAATTGATCGAAAAGTAATAGCGAAATTTCTAGCGCGATCAAATGGAGTCTAATGGACTTTTGATAAGACTGAATAAGTATTTTTTCTGTTTGTACAACATTGATAATTTTACAAAAATGGAAAAGTACAATCGGATGAAAAAAAACACCCTCTATACGTCGATCTTTAATCAATGTCTTCGCTTATACGCGTATTTTATAAGTTACCAATAATCTAAAGAACATCGATCGCTTCTAAACAACGCCTTCCGACGAACTTGCAAAGAAAACTGTAAGTTTAATGACAATCGACCGAACGCTTCTCCAAAACAAGCGCGAATTCATTAAAAGATTAAACATTAACGTTTTGAGCAACTTTTAATCCTCGCACAAATTTCCATAAATCAAGGGCCAGCGGAGCTTGTCGGAGGGGGGTTAAAGTAGTAGCTAACTAGAGCCTCGAACGAACCCGGAGCAGCAGTCGACGCGTTAATCCAGTTTACCCACTCTTTCGAGCAAACTCGATCAGGAGAACACGGCCCGGCGAAATGAGTCGTTTCTCGCGGATGCTCCTCCGAGCATCTTCGAGTATGGGATTCTCGAAAACGCGAAGAAGAAAGACGCGCGCGTAGAGAAGCCCGGAGACGCGAGGTGTCGGACTTCGCGCGCGCGAAGTTGAAACTTACCGCGAGGGAAAAATCAATAAAGAGAGACGCGCCGTAGAGATACGGGAGAGAGCGCGGTAGCCGGGAGAGATAAGAGACCGGCGAGCGAAGATAAAGAAACGGCCGGCGAAGAAAGAGTCGAAGGAGAGGAGAAGGAAGGAAGCCGAACGAACTTCGTCCCCTCGCGCAGCCGCCACCGTCGCGGCCGGAGATACTTGAGGCAAGTCCGCGAGCAAACTGCTCTTGATCATCGCTACGACAACGCACTTTTCTCCCTTTCTCTTTTCCCTTCTGTGTCACTCTCGTCCCTCTGTTGCCCTTTCTTTGTGGCCCGACTCCCCTAACTCTTTACCTCGCCGCTGCCGCGCGCAGCTTTGACTCTCTCGGCGAGCGAAAGAGACGGCAAGAAAGAGGATGGCGAAGCGGGACAAAAGAGGACAGGAAAGTCAAGAGAGAAACGGATAGAGGAGGAAAAGGAGAGAGAGAGAGAGAGAGAGAGAGAGGCCCACTCTGCCTTCGCTGCAGAGGCACGATCGAACCCGGCAACGATCTTCAAGGGACAAGGATTGCCTGCGTCTTCTTCGACTCCGTTTTTCCCGCGCGATTCAATCCGCGAGCGGGAAACTCTGTGCGGCGGCGGTGGCGGTGCAAAGCGGCGCGCGGCCGACGAGTAATCGCAAGATCGACAGCGAACGCCCCGCCGAGGAAAAAGCGAAACGGATGCCCGTCAGAAAACTCTTTGAGGGCAACGGGATTTGTCGTACAGAAAATTATCACCGGGGAGAAGCCAGCCGCCTGGCTGCATGACAACCAGACAATACAGGCTTTTGTACTTTGTAACGCCGTGCTAATTACTCCGTATCAGTCGCGGCCCTTAAGGTACGCGCTGTCGATCCCTTTCACCGCGAGAAAGCACTGGGAAAGCAGATTAACTAGCGCGACGACCGCGGGCTCCTTTCGAAAGCAAACCGTCGTGATAATTATATGGAGAATATGTTGTTATTCGACCGCGCGTCCGCCTTTTTATCATTCCGTCTCTTTGAGGAAATTATGTATTCCGTGCGGATGACAGAAGTGTGGCGTGTCACTGGGTTTGCGGGTCATGCCGGCTAGTTTTCTTTCTGGAAAAAAATTTGTTGCAGCAGATTATTTAACGAGGCTGCGGTTTTTCATTATTCTGCGTTCACTCTCTGAGAAAATTATATATTCCGTGCGGCTGACATAAATGTGTCACACCGGGTTTTTTCCTGTTTCTGGAAAATCTATTTCGGGAGCAGACAGCACAAGATAGTTTATACAAAAAAAAGCTTCGCAGAGTTTCATCCAACGTTGTCTAAAGCTTCAGTGTTGCCTTTAATTTTATCATAAAATGTTTTCTTTTTACACCGCTCGGATTTCACGAATTGATCATGATCGGTACAAAATTGTATTCCACTCCCTTTGCACAGCATTCTCACGTTTCAGTCGTCTCTGCATCACACGTTCATGCGTCAACATTTTATGTTCAAATGTTACTTTACGCGACAGATCAGTATCGCTGTTAATAATTTCAATTAACATTTGAACATAAAATGATTAGCAGCCTAGGTGTTACTTAATTTACGCGACAGATCAGTATCGCTGTTAATAATTTTAATGAAGTAACAACTAGGCTGCTAATCTTATGGAGAGCAACAATTTTCTGCATCAATTTCAAGATCAGAATTTTAGCAAACATCATTCTACCTCTTACAATCTCAATGAAAGAATTAAATGTGAAATCATGATAGGTACTGTCCACTCATTTTTGTCACGAACATTTGATGCAGTATTAACCCCTTGCCCTATAATAACGAGCCATACTCGTGATAAAGATTTTATGCATGATCTACTAAATATGAATATTATTAATTTATTTCAAATCGAAACCAAATTCAAGTCTTCTGTTACCAAAGTAAAGAAGCGAAATTATTTACTTAAAGACAATACAAGAAATAGGAATTGTCTAGTCCTATCTAAAAAAGTATTAAGAACAAGTAGTTGCTAATTAACACAGCATGAAAAGAATCATAGTGCAGGGGGTTAACGATTTAATTCGAGAGGTACGACGTATTTGGCAACTTTCCCTTAGCTAGTATTCCCGCGAGACTTCGCCAAAAATTCTCCGCGATCGTAAACAATAACCATGAATTCGGACCGCGAAAGACAGATAGCTGAACGAACGGAGCCGTTCGTAATCGATACGGCGGCGCTCACTCGCGAAGTCTAATCGGTTTGTCCGCCATAAATCCGTCAGCGCGGAAGTTATTCCCGTTGAACGCGAAACGGGCGAAGATAATCTCCAGGGGTACGTTAAGATTCGAAAGGTGGTCGGCGAGAAAGAGCGTGTCCCAGTAGCATACATTATCTCGTTTCCTTTCGTCTCCACCATTGCGTACCCAGCGTCCTCGCCCTCTTTCCCCGTGCCCGTCCATTTTCCCGCGGCATGCTATCCGTCCCAACCACTGTGCCGCCAGTCCGGGAAAACCCTCCTTCCCCACGGCTCCCTCCCGTAATCATGCATTTCCATGCAAACTCGATATCACTACTTAAAATGTAAAACAACTTTCGCGTCTCGGCGACCGCGAACTCCGCGCTTAGCTTCCTGGCGAACGATGAAAGCAACCGGCAAACGAGCCATCTAAGACGGGGGGTGGCACCAGAAATGTCTAAATCAAGCAGGGAACGCTCTGACAGCCGAATGGTTAGTTAACACGTTCGCTGCTGAACGTGGAAGTAATTCTATGCAACCCGCGGCGTCTGATTCGTGTATTACTGTGACGAATGGCGTTGAATTAACACCTCTGCTGGTAGTTATTTAACGCACGATTGGAGTATAGATATTTCAAAGATATTCGATATTTTATGTTACATTTTAGAGATAGATACTCAACTTTCTTGTGTCGGATTAACCCTTTCCATTCGAGTGGCGATTCTGAGGCGCCATTGATATTGATGTACCACGTTCTAAAATTGTTTTTATAAATAACTGTTTTTATAATACCGGTGCTTAGATTTAGAAAATTGTTAAAATTGTAATTGTTATATGAGTTATGAGATTAAATTTCATATGCATAGAATACATTTTGTTATACAGAATGGAAATGCTATTAGTCAGAAAAATTATTTTAGATTTCAAGTCGAAATGGCTCCGAGTACAAACGGTTAAGGTCTGGAGGAGAATTAGTAGCAGTACAGAGTTACTTTGATGGTTTATTAAACCTATATTCACTTTTAGCTAGGTTTTAGCGTAGCTTATGCTACGAACGTATTTCGTTCTATTATTTAGTATGGAATCAAGAACCTTATACATTGCGATTTCGAACTCTTAATTCACATATCGAGGACACTTTAGCTATTTTTAAAGCAGTGAAATTGAATTATATCTATAGACTGATATTCACGGATTTTTAACTGTAAACAATACCTTGAACGAGTCGATAAATAAAACTATAAATGTTCCTATGCTTACTCAATTATATTTCGCTTAAAATGGCACGCGGTTCGAGTGTATCGTGAAAGAGGATTTTTTGAAATATTTAAAATGTATGCATGTTTGACTTTACTTAACTGGTGTGAAAAGAGAGTGACCTATATTTATAAATACTTTGAGGATGTTCATTCATTTAGTTTCTTGTTTACAGGGAATGGGGATTTTGATTCAAAGAAAACTTTGTAAAAATATACGTACAGCGCCAAGCTTCATTTAAGTCTTCGTTTGAATGTACTTAAACGACAGAAAAAAATCCTCAATTTGGTTGCAGAGGGGGAGGGGGGGGGGCGGGGTAGCGAATTTATAAAGAGATTAACCTGTCAGTGATTATATTGTTATTACGACATTCGCAGGTGGATTGCTCTATTGACGGGTAGGACAAAACGGTTTCGGGTCGGTGTTTTGGTCTACTACCCCCGTATAGGCGGGGGCGGCTCGCAATCACCCTACACACTTTTTCAAGGGCAGAATGCGCTCTTTGGAGCTTTTGAATTTCGTGTCTGGCAGTCTTCGCGGCAAAATAAGCCGAAAACGCGCAGTGAAATCTGCTCGGCCGGAGTCTTCGCTCTCAAAGAAACACGGCTTTAAAGATCGCCGACTGCGCGAGTAATTAGCGAAGCTTGCCTTTGTCGTCGTCACGCACTCTCGGCGGACTTTCAAAGACGATTCTGTCGTAAAGCAAGCCTCGGGCGCGGGAAACTATATCGCGGCGCATTGGAAAACGAATTAAATGTACGTCAGCGAAAGTTATTCACGGCTGTTTTCAATGCTCAAGCATCGACAAAAATTTCGCTTTAATGTTTCTGAAGCTGCTCGTTTTCTAACTAACGTTTTTTTACGGATGTGCTCGATATTATTATTGGAAAAGTGTAACGAACGATGGTTATGGTGAATTCTTGAAAATGTTAATTTGTTAGAGACGATTCTTTAAATTTTGATCCTTAAGCGAAATAGGAAGGCGCTAACAGAGAGAATTTAATATAGTTTTTAGAGAACTAAATTAATGTCAACTGGATAAACTCTATCTTTAGCTGATTTCATTTCAATCGGATGAATTTCGTGTCGAATATAATTAGTTCATAATTTTGTATTCATATATCACTGGATTAGAATCGTTGTGGGGTAGATCAAATTCTCCTGATTGTAATGAACAAGGAATGTTATTGTTTATTAACCTCTTAGGCACGACGCCATTATAGCGGCCTTCACGGATATTTCGTGCTTTACTCAATTGTACTATTAAGTATTAAAGTAAAAGTGTACATGTACATTACACTAAGAAAAGAATACATATGTATAGCTAATAAGAATGTGTATAGCTATACCAAAAAAAAATATCTATTAAGAAAACTGGTAATTTAGTTATGAAAAACTACATTTGCGCAAAATCCAGCCGTGCCTAAGAGGTTAATACGTGTAATATTTACAGACTAAATTTATTGTTAATTTAGCATTCAGTTAATTCATGATAATTTTATAATTTCTTTCACTTGTCTTTTTAACATTTCGGTATATTACATTACATTGTAAGAAATAAAAATTTTCGGAGACCTGATTTACGCCACTATGATTCCAAGCCACCAATATGCTACAGTATTGATTCCGTTATTTCCAATTTTCAACACACGAGTCGCAAGTTCAACGAAACTCATAAATTCGACAACACTTAACTTTCGCTGGTCACGGTGCAATGGCAGGGCAGTAATTAATTTCCTCGGATCACGGAACAGGACGGAGTCGTGTACAGCATGGACAGCTGTAGCTGTATCTTACCAAGGTAACAAGCTTGCGAAAAAGGGCGCAGTAGGGCGATAAAAACGCGAGGATTCCTCGAGGTATTCATATTTCACGTAATTATTTCCACGCTCGACGCGAATGAGTTCCTCGCGGTGGGAACAATGGCGTTTTGTCTACGAGGACGTCGAACTTTGTCGAACAAAGCCAGCTGAAAGAAGGACGGCAGTCGTTGTCGCCCCCTCGCTTCACCCACGCGGAAGCAAGAAAAATGTTTAACCTGCTTTTTATCCAGGACGTCGAGCCTTGGGTCCTCCGCGTCCTCGATTGAATGCGTCTCGGCGAACAAACGCGCTAGTCGACGTTTATTTAAGCTCGATTCTCGGAAACTTAATGCTGATGGTATTGCTCGTCGATATTAACACTTTATGTACCAACGGGCTATCAGTACGATTATCGATTGTTGTGCTTTATTAATAGGATGCTTAAAATTCTTTTTTATGTGATAAGCCGGAGGGAAGTTATCAGATTATTTTACTGTACGATTGAAATTGATAATCCCATCGAAAAATACAGTGAAATATAATATATAATATATAAATATAATGTATAAATGTAATATGAAATCATCGCCGGTAGATAATGATTTTCTTTTAATTTCGAACAATTTTAATCGCTCTTCAGATTATTGTGTCTCTGTTAATCAATTGCATTCGAATCAACAACTTACTGTTTTCGATTTTCGTTTCTATTCGTCACTTTTTTATCATTTTTAAACAGTATTTAATATGCTCTTAAAAACTTTAAAAGATTTAGCGAAGGAAACAAAGGTGATTTTATTATCCTTTTAATTTTTCATATCAGAATAGAATTATCGGAATTACACTCACCTCACTAGATTTTATGTTTTATCACAATATATAATATAATAAAATAATATAGCAATGTTATCCGTTTATCAAGTTTGCTACCAGAATCATATAATTTCTATTTTACATAAAGAATATAAAATTAATTTTGTGAATATAAATATTAAAAATTACAATATATATTATAATATTTAGAGAATTTATAGCTTTATTTTGGCGATACTTTTATCATAGTTTACAAGATACGATTTACTTAATACGATGCTTTCAAAAATATAACTATGTACGCTATTAACGATGGTAACAAACGTGTAAAGAAGCTGAGTTTTTTATTGAAAAATAAAAATTCAATAAAAACATAATGAATGAACAAGATCATGCCTGTAAGTGCTAAAATGCGAACAAAGAGCTACCAACGTTTGAAACAGACATCTACTCCAGAAATCACAGATTAACCCTTTGCATTCGAAGCCATTTTAAGTCTAGATCCAAAATAGCTATTTTGACCAGCTGTATTCCTATTTTATATGACTTAGTACAATACACAGATATGAGATTGAGTCTTGTGATTCGTAAAACTATTACCCTTTTAACAGTCTTTTACATAGAAGGGTCTTTAATAACGTCAAAATTATTTCGGAAATAATATAAGAATTTTCATTGGCACCTCAGAGGCGCCGCTCGAGTGCAAAAGGTTAAATATTACCAGACGAACGGATTCTTAATAATTACGAACTCACCTAATCCCGCATGTCCAAAGCAGAACAAGCATCCATCCGTGCCATTGATGACAGCGTGAATGACGTCCGTGAGCGCGCTCGAGCAGATCTCGGTCTGAAAAATGAGAGATCATTATGAGACAAGTGCCGAGCGTCCGCGATCGAAAAAAACGAATCGCCGTTATTCATTCAGAGCAAAATAAGGCGCGGCTGTAAAATAATTGAGCTCTCCGAGGTAACCGGTGTCAAGTTATTTAACAACGAAAGGCGTTCGCCGAGAACGATGGACGCGACTTTAATTGCTCCTCGTTGCCGTGAACGCCGGGGGGGATGGCGGCGCTCGCCGGTCCGACGAAAAGGAGGCACGTCAGGACTTTCAAGGATAACGACGAAGCTTAACTTTAAAGTGCTTAAGAAAGCGTTTGTGGGACGCTTTAATAAACGCGTTCGCTACGTCCTCGGGCTCGGGCTCGGGCTCGGCACGGCGCCGCGTTAGGCAGAGGAAAGAGCGAGGATTACGGCAGGAACGGCTTTGTTTGCTTTTAATATATTCATAGACTGGAAAAGTCCTTTTCGAAGCTGAGAACGAGCGCGAGCACGTCGCGCTCACCTTACCGGGGTTGTTCCACCACCACCACCACCCCCACCCGAGCACTCTTGGGGACGTTAGGCTCGCGCGATGGGCGATAGGATCGTGATTTTCGAGGGGGACGATCATTCCGATGCTTCGCGGAGGAAAAGTGTATCACCGGACGAAACGACGACGATCAAGAGGGGTCTGGAAATCGGCGGAGGGGTCGCGTGTTTTGCGAATTTCCTGCGGAAGCGACCGGGAATTTCCTCCGTGCCTGCACTCGATTCGTTTTGACCGGTACGGGGTGTCCTGGAAACGTGGGACGGCTAGACCATGTTCTTGATGGAAATATAAATCGCTGGGGTTACGCGTCCGAATTGGATACTGAACAACGCCTAAATTGCTATCGTCGATCTTGCCGACGTCTCCTGGTGGTACGATTAGGAGATAGTATGAAGATGGCTATCGATTGATGTTAGGTGTACGATCTGTTTGTCAAAATCAGTATCGATTTCAGCTACTATAAAAATATTTTAAGCAAGAGATGATTAATAACTTGAAAATCACCTTGAAGTATATATCTACAGGAAGACTATCTCTATTTTTATTTAATATGTAAAGTGTGGACAATCATTTTAGTATTAGCAATATAATTCGAAACAGTGTACAAAATGCTATTAAAATGCATATTTCCAAAATCTGATCTAGAAAATTATGATAGTTGATTTTTACCTGAATAACCCTTTTCTTCCTTAAGGAAAGACAATAATTAACCCTTTGCACTCGAATGGTGATTCTGAGGCACCACTAAAATTGTCACGGTACATTCCAAAATAATATTTATATTATGAAAAATTAAATTTCAAAAATGATTAAAAGTATAACTGTTGTTACACGAATTACAAGATACAATTTCATATGCATAAAAAAACACTTTGTCATGTAAAATGGAAATGCAATATGTCAAAGAAATAATTTTAGAAGTACAGTAAAAATGGCTTCGAGTGCAAAGGGTTAATAGAAGATAACTCTGAATTGAAAAACGTTTACCTGACTTACAGAATTTATACGTGTATGGAATTGAATTTTATAACAAAGTTATACAACAATTTTAAGTGATAAGTTTCAGTCACTACTCGAGTGCAAATTGTCAACACTGCGAAAATGCAGGGTTTGCATACAAAGTAAAGCAAACCTCATCGATTTGGAGTTTCGACGGGTCTCATACTTTGGGACACCCTGTACAGACATCGGCCGTCCTCTCTCGTTGTCGCAAGGGTTAGCAACCGCCTCGCGGTCGGAAGGGGCGCGTGAAACGAGAAAAACAGAAAGCGAGAGAGAGAGAGAGAGAGAGAGAGAGGGAAGAGGGGGGAGTCGAGGAAAGGGGAACAGGTTGCAGGGAATATCGAGAAGAAGATGAGGACGTGTCGATACCTCGACCAAACAAGATTGAAATCTTCGTGGACGAGAATCGGATGAATCTCGTGGCCCGAGATGGAAAAGGGGAGATGAAAGTTGTATGATGGGAGAGGGGGATGCTGCCTTCACGGCGGTAGGGGCACCACGCAGAAAAGGGAGAGAGACCGGTGAAAAAAGACGGGAGACAGTTGCAGGAGAGCGGGGGAGAAGAATCGCGCGGCAGACAGCGATTTGGATAGAAGCCCTTCGGGGGTTTTCTTAACCCTCCCCCCACCTCTTTATTCCTCTCCTATTTCTCCTCATCTCTTTTCATCTCTTCATCTCCCTGCTGCCCTCCCCTCCCCTCCCCTCTCCATTCGCCCGCGCTAAAGGAAACGGAAATAAGGAGTCCAGTCCCTCTTCCAATATGGTAATTCCAATCTGTCGCTGCTCGTTTCAAAGCACGCTAGACCGGCGAACGAATCTCGTCGATACAAGGCTTGGAAACGGTGGAAAAGTCTCTGCGTCGGATTTCGCGTTCAACGAATTTCCCGCGGAAACGAACAGCCGATGGTTTTCCTCGTTTTATCCGGTCGTAGCCGCTGTACGGCGTCGCTGGGATCCGGTCTGACCCGCATTAGCTGCCTCAATGGGAAACTAGTAATCGACACGATTGAACTAACAGTTATTATCTTCGATACAAGTTACTGTGTAGAGCGCTCTATCCAGCTGCGACACTTTAAGTGTCGATTACTATGATCTTCTATTTTTATTTGTTTTCTACAAGCTCTATTTGGGCATTTGTGGACTGTTTGAACGTCTAGCGAAATCTTAGCCAGCTAATTAAATGGTCAACAGTTCCATAGCAAATCCAATTTTAATCCATAATAGAGGCATCAGAAAAGTGTTTTGACGAACTTACTCGTCGATTAATTCAGGTAAATAAATAGATGCCAGCTTCAAAAAATAACACAGCCATATCAAAGTGATTGCAACGGGCAATTTTTTAAGGACGATACCGCTTACCAAATTGCTTTACTCAATATTTTTACTGAATCGATTTGTTGCGATCGACTATGATTTGTAAAAGCTTAAACCTTAAATGAGGAGGAAACAGCGCGTGAACAGAACACAGGGTCTGCCGGAATCCCCCAACGAGATTAACGGCGACCAAAGAAGCGAAGAATTGGTCGGCGCTCGTTCGCGGAACAACAAGGACATTCATAATTATAACGGGATCATCCCGGGGGATGTAACGCAAAGCAAACATATTTCGCGGCTACCTGCACCCTCGAGAGATCTGCCACTCGCCCTACGTGGGCTCCGGAACCGACAGCATCACGGTTAATGAAATACGTGACCGAAGCCTCCGTCATAATCTCAAACACTTGATTCCGCGCCTCCTCCCCCCCCCCCCCCCGTGGATCAAGAGGGGCCAAGGGTTTCCACGGTGCTCTCCACGCGGAAAACATCCCTCTCCTGTTCGCCCTCTACCGCTCCCCCCGCCCCTTTTTCGAGCCCTTGCCGGCGTCGATCCTAGGCCCGATAATGCGTCGAATTCAAATTATGTTTTTGCCCGTGGCTGCGTCGACCGGGCTCGATTTCGTTCGTGGAAAATTTATTACGCATGCCGCTCTGGGGAAGGTGCCGACGTGGAGTGAATTTACGACTTGCTCGACCGTGTTCGAGATTAAGAATTTTTATGGAATTCCAGCCTACACTGTTTTCTGTCTGTTTTCAACGATTAAGAGCACCACCTGGTTCCAGCGAGGAGAGTGGATTCTTTATTGCATCTATAATACACTGAACTATGGGCTGATTGGTGAACTGCGAAGAAGTTACGTTCATTATAACCATAAGAATGGATCATCTATTGCATCTATAATACTCTGAACTATGGACAGGTTGGCACATAACCACTAAGAGTTAACAAAATAAATGACTTTTTGTTCTCGCTAAATAGGTATGGGTTGAGAAGAATAAAATGAAAAAGCAGAAAACTAGCTACAGCAAAATAAATTAAATGTCTCATAAAGAAATGGAAGTTATTTGTGACTTTGACCTAATATGTACCTACAAATGTCATATTACAATACATATCATCTTGTTTGTGCATATATAATTAAAACCTCGATCATTCGGTCCTTCGATGTTAAACTTATTTATTATAATCTTATTATACTTTTTTATACTCTGTTAATGTAATCAGCTGAATCTAAGGCCACCCGATTGCAAGACTATTTAATATATAAGTTAGTAAAGATCAACTCTGGCTCAGTGACTAGTAATTCTTCTATTGTTCGAACTCTCACGTCACCCGACCTTGACATAAAAATGTTGAATCCAAATCAATTGCTCATACTTTGCACATCAATAGTGAACTGAAACGAGATTAATTGAATAGAAACAAGTGTGTAAAAAGCATCCCCCTTTTTAAAATTTTTCTTACCATTATGTTTTTTTACAGATAGATAAGTAATTAGTAATAGTCTCAGGATCCGAGAATAATAGTTAGACGTTAATGAACATGTTCACTTGTCCACTTGTATAGTTCAGTCTTGCAACTAGAAGCTGACCATCCATCGAGAAGATACTTGTGCCATTATAGACGAATGATTACGGTCTCGTAAGCCAAGGGGTCGGGCAAAATTTGGAAACTCTGTCGATACGATGGTAACGTCGGTCCCAAGCACCTTCGCTCGAACTTGACCCGACACTCCATCGAACGCAGCCCACCGGCGCGCCGCGGCGGGGCGATATTGATTTCGGGGGGTAATGTGTCCGAACTTTCGCGGGTCCGTTTTTTCGCCGGAAAATCGCTTTGTTCAGTGGAACGTTGCAGAATTCCGTCTGAATATGCCGCGCGTGTACGCGCGCGTGTCGATGGCGCCCGGGAGTCCCCGATCCGGCCAATCGAATATTTCGTCGATCACGGGGGCTCGTTCCGATCCAATCGGAATTTATTTATAAGCGAGTAAGTCGGCGGGAGTCGGATCACGCTGCGCTGAGCAAAAACCGGATGTCACGCATATGGCGACGCAATTTTCGGAATTATCGGCTCGTGAACGCGGACCGGCGAGCTTTCCGCGCGTACATGCTCGCGCGTGTCACGCTTCGCCGCTCCGTAAGCACACACGCGTCGCTTTCGGAGGGCGCGGGAACACCATACTCTACGGTTGTTTGTTTTCGATTGGTTTTCCGCGTCGAACGACATCGCGGCGATGCAGCACGGCCGCTCGAACAACCGTCTGGATGCAAATGCGTTTCGCAGCCCGCGCAACCTCTCGACGATGCTCGCCATCGCCGCTGAATGGAGGTCGCATAAAATTATCGTAACCGCGTCTACGGCGCCACGCAATTGCCCAATATTTATCAAAAGCAACGTTTCGTTCGGCCGGATGGTTATTAGAACCCATAGAATCGGCCGCAACCATTGTACTCGGGTTGCATTCGAACCGGCACCGGAGGGTGGGGGGCGCGGGGGGGGGGGGGGGGGGGGGGCTACAGGGAACTCTATGTACCTTCGTCTGCAGACCTCCGTTTCCTGCGAGTCAAGTGCCATTTACAAATCGCCGAATAATTAGAATCCCGAGATCATCTTTATCTGGAACGTCCCGGCCTCCAACTTACCTCCTCCGAGCGTCGTCGTCCCGACTACGATGCTCTCCTCGGGGACTCCCTAACTAACAACGCTGCCGAGCGCTACGTAAGAAGATTTCGAAGGAACTTCCGACAGAGAAAGAGAGAGCAAGAACGGTTCCGTTCTCACGAGTATTTAAGGAGACTGCTTGCCCCGGCGGCTTCAAAGTGAATATTTATTCTTATTAACAGTTTTGGATTTTAATAGTCAATTACGCGGGTCCAGCGATACGCTTACAGCCCCCGGTGAATTTTAAACATCTTCAGAAATTGTGCACGCGGAAGAGCTGCTGGATGAAAATTATGAATAGAACTCACCGAAGTCGTTGAATTAACTTTTATATAAATATAATAAAAGTCCATATATCCCTTAAAAAGCCGGAGTGCTGATACGATAAATAAAATGTATAAAATATGTTTCAAAAAATCGCCTTAAATGCATGATTCTGTGGATTTACTAATTATTTAAAAAAGGAAGAGAAATTTGTGTATGCTACTATATTATCAACTAGAAAATCTATGTTTATAAAATTTTGCAATGACTCAGTGATTTGCAAGGATTTGAGAAGTGAAACGTAAGATTTCATATTTCAAAAAATAAAGTTAAAACGACAGCGTATGAAGATGGTAATTGCATAAGTCGTATAGCAGCAGTAGAGACTAATAAAACTAAATATATATGTATTTGTTATTTGGTGCAACCGTACAAAATAAAAAAGTACGTTAGACGTACACCATCTCGGATATAAAATATTTTCCACCCCATTCGGCGTGCGTCTGTTCCTGAGTGGGTCGCTCGAAATGAGCACCTGAACGGAGCACGGGTAAATTGAAAGCGATGAAGCTGTTTCACCCGAAGACGATTGAAAAAAATCGAGCGCCAAGAGGCGGTTTCGATTACGATGTGGCCGAAAGTGGCTTGGGGAAGGGGGGGAGCGAGCATTAATTTCGGTCGGTGTAAATTAAAAGGGAGCCGTAGCCATCGCGGTGTGACTTACAAGCGGCTCCGCCTGGGTGTCATCGTGGCCCCGTGTCGCGTCGATCAGGCTTGCAGGACGCGTTCTAGTAACGCAATATTGGCGCGACCGCTCGGAATACCAATGACACGACGGGCGAGATCGTTCGGGGGGGTCCGGAGGGGGGGGGGGGCGTGTGTTTCGGCGAAGGGAAGGGGAGGGCAGGAGCTCGTTGCCCGAGACAGGCTTTTTCTTCGGGGAAGAGAACTTTGCCACCGGAGCTTCTCTCGCCTCCTCCACCCCTCTCCCCCTCCGCCCCTCTCCGCTCTCATCCCGGCCGTTTCCCTTTCTCTTGGCTCTCGAGTTTCTCCCGCCTCTTCGGCCCCCCTCGGTTCGTGCGGCGACAAAATGTAAAACTCGTGTAAGAAAGTTCGGGGGAAAAGAAGCGCCGGGAGAAGGAACGGCCGTTCGGAATAGGGCGGCGCGCAGGACCCTTTTAATGGTCGCGGATAATCGAATGACCCCCTTTCGCGAATCTCTTAATTCTTAAGTTTCCAGATGCCCCGCTGTCTGCGACGCGACGGTGTGTCGCAGTGAACCGAACAGGTGCCACCGCCGCGAAACCGCCGTGGAGAACCCCTTCCCATTTCCACGAACCTCCGGCTGTTTCTTCGTTACTTAAAGATCCTGCGGGATCGTGTTATTGCTCGCCGAAGGCGGCAGGGAAATAAGAATGCCCGCCGCGCTCCTGGTTAAGCCGCCGTGTCGAAGCGGATTAACGGGTGGAATAATTTTACGGATATTTTTCGCTGCGGCATGGTTTCGTGGGGCGGATCGGGATTAGGCGACTTTAATTATCGCGGTAATTATCGAGCGAGCGGCACCGCGCATTTCCTGAAATTAAAACAGACGATGAAATGGAAATTGGGAAGCTAGGATTGTCGGGGTAATCTTTTAAAGCTTGTTCAAATATTTGTCGAAACTTTGGGGGATTAAATCCGTTTAATTGAAAGTGGAGACGAATTTACGGCTCGGATGTGATTTCCGTATGAATAACAGAGAAATAAACGGATAACGTTTTAGTTCCGTTTTCCTATAACCTATCATCCGAGCGGTATTAAAAATTGCTTTCCAGAGATCTTTTACAGTTGATGTAATAACTTCGTGAAATTGTAACGAGACTGAATCGTGACCCAAAAATCTTAATTCACAAAATCTCGAGTTAAGACATTTTTTTTTAAATGTTTCGAGTGCTCTGACTGCGAAAGCGGAGACTTGACTTTTTAATGAGAAACCAGCAGAAATTTTCGATACGAAGTTGCACGAGTCGAGTAGTTCGACGATTCATCGCATTTCCTGTTAGAATTTAATGTTCTTTTTTTTCGAATTTTGTAGTGCCGTTTATGCGCGAACGAAGGCGAAGAAAGGAGGAACGCCGATGTCGAATGATTTTTTGAAGCCAGCCAGACAGCGAACAACCTGACGGCACAGGTCTCCGGTACCCATCGGGGTTCATCGGGGTTGGCTTCGTCGCGGAATTTTCAACTCGACAACTTCGACGGGAAACTCTGGTGCCGCGCGGTAACTCTCGAGATAACAGTTCGTAGAACTTTTTTATCCGAAGCATTTTCAAAGTAATGCGGTAAGACCGATCGAGGGCTCGGTAGGGCGTGAAAGGGCGCGGAGGATGGGGAGCGGTGTAGGCATGGAGGTTCACCGTCAACCCCTGCCCGCCCCGGCAGCTGGTGAAATATGTCGCGATTTACACGGGAGATTGGCGTCATTGGCGCCTGGGGAGCAAGCGAGAGCACCCTCTCGCGTCACCCCCGTCCCTCCTCCCCCTCTACCCCGAAAACCAACCGGCGCCACCCCCCGCGCTCACGCAGATAGCGGTGGCTGGTCGGATCAAAAAAGCATTCGCGAAATCCAACGCGCTCGGTTTGAGCGATGCGCAATCGAAATCGTCAGTAACCCTATCCGCGTTTCGCTTCCACCCTTTGCAGGGCCGGGTCTCTCCTCTTTATTTTCCCCTTTCGTTTGAATCCCGGAATGCTCGGAACAACGGTTGTTAAAAATAATTAAAACGAGTTCGCCGGCCGCTGTGTTCTACGGAAAAATTGACCATCGTCGAACAGGAAAAATTGTTTCGCGTTCCATTGTCCCGTTACCGATTCTTTTGTTTGCTAACAGCTCCCTAACGAGGACCGATCGATTCCGAGACGACTCCGTATTACTTTATCAACACTCGCGCTACAGTTACTGGGTCATTCTGACTCAGTGAAATCTTAATCGTCGGTTTACGACGAATAAATTAAATAAATTGCTGTTGCACTAGGAACAACGGAAAGATTGATAAGTTTAGAGGAATTACATTTAAATATATGCTTTCAATAATTGATAATTAAAATTGAGAATAGTTAGAAACATCGTCAATTTTATGGATGTAAAAATGGTTCCCCGTCTGAGGATTAGGTAATCTGTAACAACCGCTTTAGTTATACCTATAGTATGCATTATGCATTAAACTTTCAGTGTACTATCCCTGATAAAAAGTATTGGAAGATATTTTAAAATGTAATAACTTTGTTAAAGTTTGGCTAAGTGACTCGAACTTGTTTCAAAGCGATTAGTTTATAGAAAGTATAAAAATTAGAATTTAAAAAAGTTAAAAGTATTTTAATCGTTTTTAAAAACGTTCAAATCATTTAATCCAATTTTGTGGACCTTATCGCGTTCCAAATAGTGTTTAAATACAGTTTGCTGGGAGTTTTACAACACGGAAATAGCATGCCACTTAAAAATTGCATTTTCCACCATCCACTCTACATTTTACAATTTTAAATATTAGGCTCTCAGTTATTATATTGTAGGTACAGTTTATAAAAATTCTAAAATTAGACACTTATACATCCTGTTATTTCTATTGTAATATGTATTTCAGACAAAATACTCCTCGCCAATGTAAAAATTTTAAAGGAAATCACGTTTCTCTCAAAACCCTATTTTTACAACAATTTCAAACGTGGAACCGGACATTTATATATTAAGCTCTCGATCAATAATATAGATATAATTTAAAAGTAGATACACATCGACAGCCGTCATTATTTTTAAATGGAAGTAGAGGAGACTGAAATATCTTCCGGTGGATGTGATATTTAATGAATATTTCGTCGAATATTCGGACGTTTGATATGCATCAAGCTCGTGGTACCGCGATCTTTAGAGGATCAACGTGACGGACACCTGCCAAAGTTCATCGCCCATTCGAGAATCCGGCGTCCTGGTCCGGATTGATCTTACTGTAATATGGAAATGAGTTATCCGGGCTGGCTACGAGAAGATGCGGTCGACTGGACGGATCCGGTTCAGGCAGAACAGGGAATATAGATGCGACCAATTGGGGTGGATCCGTTCCATGGGCCCGTATGATTGGTTTACAGATTACCGTGCGTCTGTCGGAGAACGTTGCTATCGCCCCTATTCGACGCTGCTCGTTTGTTAGACCCGATCTCGACGATATCGTCGCGGACCTGCCAAATACACTTTTCTAAAGTCAGGCAAGAACGCGATCGCCCGTTTGAAATCGATCCGGAATGGATTCTGTGATAACGAGTACATCCGTTGCTCGCGGAATTCATTCGGTAACTATCGAACACAGTTTCCGATTTCCTCTGGATCTTATACTTTTTCCGTAGCTCGTCAAAATTAACAGGTGAAAATATTTCGTTTGCATGTCAAATATATTTGTTACAATATTTATCATATATTCGCATTTGTTATAATTTATAGAAAGTAATTTAATTTAATCTAATTCTTAATTTAATCTCGCAGTAAAGAACAAAAACAATACGAAGACTGACACAGAATCTGCGAATCAATAAGTTAGGCAAACAGTTTATGTAAATTGGATTTGAATTTTGTAGGCACTTTGGAAGAATTCGCTAAAAAAATTGATGTATTCATATCGAAGCTGGATGTAAAGTCAACCACAATCTCAATAAAAGTGGTTTTACGATTGGCATGAAAAGAGGCAAGTCAGTTACTTTGATTGTTCAGTGTTAAGATGGTGTACTGGCATTCGTATCGTAAAATCAATACTTCTTTCGCATTGTTTTAACCCTGTGCACTCGAGGCTATGTCAACGTCAGAATAAAAATATTTGTTCCAACCTACAGCATCTCCATTTGATAGGATTGTTTTTATTAGGTGTATAGAGAATTGAACGTCGTCGCTTATGGAAGCCTTCTATTTTTCGATAATTTATCGAATATAAACTTTAACAATGAGAAAACTTAATAACGTATTTAAGAGCTTGATTTATATCGACTTTAATTATCATAAGAATATTTTTTAAACTTATAATCAAGAATGTTTAGATCCAGTTTTTCTCATTCGTATAGAATGCATTAACGTTACGAGTTTCTAAGGACTTTCCCAGAGCATTACTTGCAATATAATGAACACTTGAAATTCTTATTAATGCTTTTAAACGAACAAAAGTATACACGTAACACCGATACCGCAACCTCTTTTTCCTACGTATAAAAAGAAATGATGGCAGCGGTCGAAGAATCGGTCATTCAACTTGGATTTTCATTTTATAATAAAGTAATGTTTCGATTCAGATGCATGGCATGTTTGTCAGAAGCACGTCTTCAATAATTCCATCGAGAAAATGAAAACGGCACAGCAGAGAACCCGTTCACGGAACTCTTTTTAACAATTCATGGAACTCTTAACTCGTGTACAGATCGTAGCGTTTTTGCCCTGTACTCCCTTTTCTCGTTTCAGTTGTCAGAATATTCATTTCCGCTGGAATATCGACAACGAAGCAACCGCTCCACTTTAATTCGTCGCTGGGAAGGGTCACGAATACTTTCCACGGTAATCACTATAATCGAATCTGCCCGCAAATTAGAATACCACCGGGCAAAAAGTAACAGCCGAACCGGGTTCATCGGAGGATTCTTTCCCCTTAATCAGACTTCGCCAAGTTATGCGAACAACTTAAGGACAAAGTGTCGGCACTTTGGTTCTAATAACTAATTTTTTGCGTCGTCGCATTTGACACAATCGAACGGAGTCGTTGATGTACTGGGTTGGCAATTAAGTGATTGCGGATTTTGTTAATAGACGGTCTTAGAACATTCTTTTGTTTTATCAACGAGTTCAAAGTAATTAAGTTATATTGTTTTTAATCATTATAAGCATTCTGTAACTGTTTGACAAGATATCACCGTAAAATCTTTATAAGAAATGGAAGTTTTATGCATCCATTACGCGAAGCAAGAACTGCATTTCATTTATATTCACAATTATTGTAATAAATTTAATGTAATGTAACCAAATTCTTGAATCTGTCCCTTTGCAATCGAAGCCATTTTAACCCCTCGCCCTATGATATTACGCGTTACGAGTTCTACCCTTCTATTGTCGATATTTAAATATTAAAGCAACAATCGGCGTTAAATAAATGTAAATCATCTCTTTCGTGTAGAATTTTAATTGAGAAAAATATGTGCTGATAAAAATAAGTGTAAAACAAATTGTAGTACAAGGAGTTTAATCTAAATCCATAATAATTTATTGACTTACTGCATTTCCATTTCATTGTGTGTATACGACATTGAGTAATTGCATGTCACTCGTACAACACTTAAACTTTTGCGTGCAGCTTTTTTTCTTCAACGATGTTTGATTTTGCGTGCAACTTTTTTCTTTAACCCCCCACAGTACCTTGGCGAGTCAGACTCGCGATGGTAATTATTAGGTTGGTGCATATGAAATGTCGGATGTTTACGTAAATATATAAAACTGTATATCTTTTTTCAAAAGCTGTTGATTTAATCAAAATATGCCCCGTTTACTTTACTACACCCTTTTCAATAAAATATCAATAAAGAAATGCCTGTCTTAAACAAATTCTGATCTTTCGAATTAATAAACTCTGATATGGAATATTTCAGAGTGTCTTCATTTATATACTATTTAGTCCGTAGAAGCTCGGGCAGATTTTGAGCAGTTTTAGGACAATGTTGCCATTATACGTTGTTCGGCTGAAGAATGTGACAGCGACCTGTCATAAATAATGTCGGGATTAAGAGAAATAGAACGAACCCTAGCTTGAAAAACGTAAACACTTGAGTTTTTCTTCTCTGACGTCAGCGCTCCTACGTTGCCAGTAGGTTCGCCCTCGGCGCGTGGCTGTTCCATTACAAACCGCGCGAAGCATGTTGACCAGCTCTGCGCTTGCATTTTACCGCATTTTCGTAACTTCCCCTCTACCTCTCGGACGTTGGAGACCCATAGCGGACGGCTGGCGGATATATCCGCCCAAAATACTGCGCGCTCCAATACCCGTCGTCCACAGCAACGCTCGCCCGTCGAGCGCAATAAAACGAAACAAATCTTGTGGCTTATAGTATTTCTATCTTATGCGATAAAGTGCATTTTATTAGGTTGGTGCATATGAATACCATATACTATTTATCCTGTATGAATACTATATATACTATTTAGCCCGTAAAAACTATCCTAAATGTTTAAAATAGCGAAAGCCGCTTGGCGAAAGATCTATATTTTATAAAATTTTATATTTTACCTCATTTAATTTCGCAATTGTTTTGTACGACGTATGCGTAGTTTTTGTAGGCTAAACAGTATGTAAATGGAGACAGTCTGAAAAATTCCATACTACAGTTTATTCATCCGAAAAATCAGAATTTCTTGAAGACAGACATTTATCAATTAAACTCGCGCTGGGAAAGGTGTATTGAAACAAATGGGACACATTTTTATTAAATTAATAGCCTTTCCGACATTTCATATGCACCAACCTAATACTAGTAATAAATTATTAAATATGGATGTTATTCAGTTCTTTAACATTGGAATAAAATTCCAATCCGTTGTTATTAATATTTAAGTATTCGAGAAAATTCAGGCACGAAATAAATGTTAATGTTCTGTCCCTTCTAAGAAATTATATCAATTAAAAAATTCTTAATCGCAATAACTGTGAAGAAAATGGTACGGCAAGGGGTTAATGACGTTTGTTTTGCGTGCAGCTTTTTTCTTTAATAACGTTCGTTTCCTTAATCACGACAACGTAGACCAAACTATACGAAACAGACGTCACATTAGCAGTGAAAAATAGCACAGTACACCAGCCAAATATGTTGTTAACAAAAATAAATAGAAAGACAATTATTCGACAATCACGTTCGCCTGTGCATAACATCACAGTTTTATGTACACCGTATGTTACGGAACAGAAAGCACAATGGCCGATTAACACATTCCGTGCCACGTGTACCACTGGTGGTACACGCTTAAATGTCTATTCAATGCGTTAAAAAAAATATTTTATGGCAAGTTTAGAATCGAAGAATTAATTTCCACCAAAATAATGGATCCATAATAAGTCTGCTTCATAGTCATATTGACAATACTGAATAAATAAAAATAATATATCGATTTTTAAAGCGTCGATTACCAGAATGAAAAGTCGACTAAATACAGCTCGGCACGGAACGTGTTAATTAGCCGAACGTGTTCTTCTTCTTCAACTTCTGTTGGAACCAGTTCTCCTAGATATAAATAAAAATATAAAATAAAATATCAAATGTCAAATAAAATATTTAAAAGCGTTTGGAGCTGCTGGTAACGAAATTGAAATAAAATTTGGAGTGCACAGGATTAAATCGCCGTTGCCGAGCGATTTATTTACATTTACTCGACTCATTTGACGAACTATAGGTTTCGAGGACTAATCTCTGTTCGCGTCGGATGTAAGCGATCTGCTTTCGCTGAGACACCGGAAATTCGGAGGCGGGGGGACAAGAAAGGGAGAGGACTGTGAATTTCCAGGCATCGCGACGCGGCTCATTCGATCAGCATTCACCGGGAAATGAGCAATAGATCGAAGGCACGCTATGCGGAGAACAGCTACGCCGATTACTAGAAGGACGAGAGAAAATGAGAGGGTGAACGGTGGTGGGAGAGAGTCGAGCAGACGTTGATCGAAAGAGAGAGGGAGAAAACGTGAGAGAGCGAGAGAGAGAGAGAGAGTAAGAGTGAGAGAACAAGAGAAAGAGAGAGAGAGAGAGAGAGACAAGAGAGAGAAGGATTGAGAAAGACAGAGAGATAGGAAGGGTAGGAAGCGCAGGCGCATACCGCACCGTACACACACGCGTAATCCGCAGCGTGACTATTAGTCGTAAGTCAATAATAAAGCCCTTGTCCTGGACCGACCATAATGGCCTCAGTGAATTATTCTGTCCAGGATGCATTGTCCTGCCGGATCGTCCGCAGGGATAGAATTGTCGGCAGCCGCGACCGATATGTGCTGTGTACACACGCGTAAGATCTCGAACGGGAATGCATCTACGACCGTATTCACGTACTGAGCGCCGTAATTGAGATGGATGTTCAATTAATTTGGCCAGGTTTCATTTGCACAACGGACCTGCCGGGCCACCGTTTGAGCACACTTCACGTCCTTTTCCCTTTCCTAGAACGACGGGTCTAGGAGGCCCTGAGATCGACAGGCTCTCTCTCTCCTTCTACCCGCGACCTGACGAATAAGTGTTTTGATTGCATCTGAAAAGGGGTTTGTTTCGCGCCTTACAGATTATGTTAGGCGCCGGACACACCGTTCCGTTCCGTTCCGTTCCGTTCCGCGACGTAATGGATAAAGCCGTCACTATACCGGCGAGCGTGACGAGCGATCCCCCGGTTGATTAAATCTCCGGACGAGTGATCGATCGTGCACCGGGAAAAAATTGATTCGATCACGGGGGAAAAAACAAATTCGCGGCTCAACTACTTTCCATCTGCGCGCTCGCCGTTCTCGGTCCTCTGCAAAACGCTCCGGACGTCCGCGTTGAATTATAACTTCGCGCTCGGAAATACATAAATTTCGATTTAGTGTATCGGCGGCTCGTTTGTCTTGTTCATTTTAATATCTCCGTTACCTTTCGCAGGAACAATGTGCCCCGGGAAGATTTGTTTGGCCTCGAATATTGCGATTCATGATTTTTCCCTTCGTTTGTAGTGGAAGCTCATTAAAATATATGTGTTCGCTTGAGTAATGTTCTTCGAAGGATGCAAACAGCCTAACTTATTCAGACCGGTTACATATTTCTCGTTTTGAATTTGGCGAGATTATAAAGACGCTTTCATACAAAATTAATACAGTAGAATAATAATAATAATACAGTAGAAGTAGATGATTTGTAACTGTGATAGAGTAGAGGCTGCCTTACCCGAATATTTACTTTTACAATATTATGATATAGAAACGTTCTATTATCTCATTACTGTATTATTTAGATACATTATCACCTAGTAGAGAACCTGAATGAAATTTTTAGATAAGAGAATGTTTTGGTAACAGGAGGATATGTGATCCAAATTGCCCCTTCGTCAACGAGTATCTGCATATATTGTTGCGATTAAATTTCATCCGTTCCGTGTCATTGGTACATCAGATATAAACGATTCAGAATGCCGCAGCATCTCAGGGAGGATTAATTTTTCTCGCAGAAGCCGGCCGAAGTGTCTGAAAGAAATCCACGTGACGTACAACTCGAGGACGTGTATTCCTGTATTGGATTTCGAAGAACAGCAGTTAGACGCGGCGCCTTTCTTCCTTGGAAGGAAGAGGAAATTCAGTTTCCCGCGTTCTCGCGAATAGAACAGCGGGGGAAGCGTCCGACTTGTCCAATCCTGGAAGTGTTCCGAGGAATTCCAGGCTGACGGGCAGTGAATTACAATGACGACCGGAAATTCAGCAGCGGGCAAGGTTGAGACGTGCCGGCGTTACGTCAACTAAGCATCGGCCGAATTTTCGATAAATTCGTAATATCGCCGGATGTCGGGACCATTCGTCCCCGCGCCGCTTATGCTACGAAAGAATTCACGTGTATTCGCGTTCCGTGTAGTTTCATGCTCGCGCAAGGTTTATTTCCGCTCTGGAGGCACCCGAGCCGGAACAGCGACCGAGAAGAAAGGAACGCTGGCTCGGAGGGAAGCGCCTTTGAAGTTCCAATTTGCTCGATACCTTTTCCAACACTTTTCAGAAGCGTTCTTCGACGGACAAATCGGCGCGGGTTGCTAGAGGTCCGGCAATTTGCCAGACACATAAACAGCTCGGAATATCTGCCGTGCTATTTTCTGGGTCGACTTACGTAGGTCCTTGTCCCGCGATGACAGAATTTTGGATCTAAGCGAGGGAAGAAGGTCTAATCTAACGAAGGAGAAACCAGTTTATAAAATTTGGAATATAATTTATAAATAATAGGATTGAACGGGTACAAAAACAACATCGATAAAAAAGACTTCTGAATAGTGCTGTCGAAATATGTCAACTGGGTTAGACACTTTGTGAATTGTTTTGTGTAACAGCCTGGCAAATTTCATCGAGTTGTGAATATTCTATCGCATGTAACAAACAATTGTGTAGAAGTTCGATGCTCGATTAGACATGGAACTTCTCAACAAAATACACGATTCTTGAAAAGTTTTATAGAAAATTGATCTTCATCTTTTTGCAAAAAGAAGTCAGAAGAATTGCACACGCTAAAGTTTCGTTTGAAATTAGACGCCACGATTTCGAAATTAGAAATCCTGCGATTCGTGTCGGACGTTCTGATCGTGATTATTGTCTTCATACGTTTTAGTCCGACAATAATGAAGGTAATGACTTTCGGATAGAATTATGCAACGCAATATGGCTGGTGCATGGAACGTTTTCTGCGTTTAAAGCGATCAGCGACTATGGCCAAGTTAATTTTCGACTGACCCATAATCAATCTAACGCGGTGTGTTTGCGTGTTCTATTGGACCGGTTCTCCACACAACGGTCAAGCGTATTCGCGGTTCACGTATTTGCGGACTCAGGTAGCAAAGGTATCCGCTGGCCAAAGATTATCGGTAAATCGGAATTGCAACCGGGCTGGATTACATTTGCCGTAATTCCACGCGCTGTTACACCGTCGATTTTCACCCGGGCCTTCCTACTGAACATCCGCGGGACAACATTAATGACAATCTAGGCAATTACCTTTATCAGCATAAAGTTAGTTAATTCGGCGAATCACTGAATCGAATAACATTTATGCAACCGGGTATAAGTGGCTCGCTTTTCGACGTAATTCGAGCCATGAATACGGATCTTGATAGGACCTGGTTAACTGATCCGGCAACATTTACAAAATCAACGATCACCGTATTGTTAAATACAATTTTCGCTGAGACTATAGCGTTCAAACTGATGGTTATAGAAAGGGACGGCGATTGCAATTTTGCTGGCAAGTATTCCAGCTTAGGAATACTTTTTCAAAAAATAAAACAGCTATTCGGATAGCCAAATAGGCAGCATAATTTCTACAGGATGCAATAACACAGTTTTAATTAAACCAAGATCTGAGACTCGATATTTTAATTCAAAATACAATTCGAACATTGAGTTCGTGAAACAAAAGGATATTAAATATAAAGTACAAATGTAGATTTCATATTTATCGTCAGCAGAATGAGAGCAGATCACTATAATTTAGCGTTCTCCTCTTATAATAAAAGGAGCGTTTAAAATACAAGGAGAGAAAAATATTATTACCTTTATTCATATGTTTCCCAGAATAACTTATGAAATGACGTTTATATTTTCGAAAAGAATACGGGGGTTGAAGGAAAACGAGGCTCGGCTTTCGCATGTTGCAGAGAAAGCTTTCAATGCATGTCATGCCCCGACCGATACCCAGTCTTTGGAGCATCCTGCGGTTCCCGTGGCAAGAGTCGAGGCAGACCGACGGAAAAAATGGAATGACCGCGGGGGAGGCGGGTCTAAATAATGAAAGATGAACGACTTCCGGACCGGTCCGGTCCGGTCCGGCCGACGACGGTGTTTAAAATATTCACGCGATCCTGCGTTTGACGGCCGCGGCCAATCGGAAAGGACGGAAGCGTCCCCCAGGACACGGACACATTCTCTGGGTGGCTCCTCTGTTGGGCCGCGCGGTGGTCCCTCCATCGATTCCGAACTTCAGACCGATCCAGATACCACCCGGGCAGGGAGAGAGAAAAGGTCTATACATACGCGTCGCGGAGGGAACGGCAGAGGAGAGAGAGGGAAAAAAAAATAATCGGCAGGAGAAAAAGGAGTGGCTGGCATTGTGACTTTCGATGACAATCGTCGCGGCCGGCGCAGACATTTGATCGAATCAATCGATTGGTTTCTATGGTTCTTCTAAACACAGTCGGATGAGGGTACGGGCTGCGTCAAAGGGCCACTGACGGTTGGGAGAGAGCGGCTGGCGGGAGGAATGAAGGGATGGTCCCTGGAGAGGACTAGCTGCCAACGCGGAACAGAGATACCAGAGCCCGGCACGGCCGACTGTGTGTACGCGGTTCTCTATGTGTGGGGGACGGATAGGGTTAGAGGGGTACGACGGGAAAACCGAGTAGCTCCGGGCTCATTTGAATCCGACGTTCGATAATGTCCCCGGAGAGCGCCGAAATATCTCGGTGCACGTGCACGCACACGCAGGCTATGCACGCCGAGATATTATAACACACTCCGCGGGGTCCCCGATGACATTTTCCGCGGCGATGTCGTTCATCAATGCCACGCAATAAAATTCACCGACGCCGCCGCGGTGGAAGAGGCGCGCCGAAGACTACGAAAGACGCTAGACGCTGATCGATCGCTAAGCCTTGATGGCCTTGCACGCGCGGCATTGTCTTCCACCTTCCACCTTCTACCTTCGGCCCGGAGTAGATTCATGCTTTTCGGAGGAACAGCGGTAACGGAAATGTGAACGATGATGTTTGGCGGGCTGAAAGGTAATCGACGGAGTCGGCTACGGAGATATTGATATTGTCGTAACATTATGGCGCACCATGTACTCCATCTATCTGAATATGTCTGTACAGGATGTCCCGTGATTTTCCGCCAAACTGTGGCATCTTACATGACCGCATATTATTCCCCGTATGCTTACTCTAAGACCGGCGATTTTCTCATTTGGAAATAAAATATAAATGTATGTAGAAAACTAAATATCCACATATTCATTAACCTTACAATTAATATATTATGAAGGTAGTTTTTAAAATAAGTTTAGTAATATAGCAGGTTATGATATTTACAAAAGCAAAGGTATATGCAAAGGTATAGCGTAGAAGTAGCAATTTAAGTATTTGAAGAATTTAAAGATATTGTTGTAGGATGTATAATTCATTAAAATCGATAAGGAAAGAAAAAAATATTTATGTAGCTCCTGCATCTTAAAATTAGTCTAATAACGGTCTACGGATCACCTTAAGTGGTCCTTAAAAAGCGTTAAAAAGGCGTTGATTAGACAGCATATTTTTATGCAAAATGATAAAACACGAACTAGTACCACTATTTGATAAAAAATTACAATGAGTTACATGTAAGTCAATAATATTTCTAAATTCTCTAAATATTTTTCCTAAATCGATATTGATAGTGTTCATTATAAATGCATAAAATCCGCAATCAAGTGATAATGAAATATCACACCATTTCCGACTTATTAAAATTAAGAAAGGTAATCAAACTTCCAATTTCTCCAGATTTACCTAGGATAATCTTAGCTCGCGTAAAGTCTGCTCGGTTACGCTTAAGTAGTCGACTCGCTCGGAAGTTTTATTGGAGAAAGATTCGTTCGGTTAAATGGCAAAAGGTTTTCCTTCAATTTGAAAGTTCTCGAATAATCGAAGACCGAAGTGCGGAAGAGAATGATCGAGGACTGCGAGAAATAATCACGACTATTAACGCGCGCGCGATTCGATTTCCTCGAGCCGAGGAGAGAAGTCATGGGAAAGAAGCAACATTCGCCCGAGGGACGTCGGGCGGTGGGGGGGTCGGATTTTCCTGTGGGGGTTGGGAGAGGGAGTTTAGAGGTCGGGAAATTAGTTTAGTTATGCGCCCGGCAGGGACGTCTTCCGCGTCTCTAGGATGAACGTAAGTCGACGACGGAGCACGTAGACGTTTCAACGTTCTGACTTTCTACTTTCCTCCTCTCCTCTTCCGCCGCCCCCCCCCCCCCCCTTTCCTTTAACTTCCCCAGAATTTCTCTCCTTTCTTTCTCTCTTTTTTTTTTTATTTAGCCTTTCCGTGCTCCTCGAGGATTCTGAAAGGCATCGAAGGGCCACGGAAGAACGATTCTCCGCGGACGAGAAAGAAAAGAGTCGACCTTTCAGTGGATTTCCAGGGAAGCCGACGGAATTGACGGTCACGATTAAAATTGGCGTTCGTCGATCGCCGGAGACGCTCACCTGCGAGTCTTCCTCGGTGAATATCGCGTCGAACGCGAACATTTTCGGCGCCGCCACGGTCGGCCTGCGATCCTCCGCTGAGGAGGACTGCCCGGACGTCGGGTCAACCAGGGTCACCTGTTTCTTCCTCTTGTCCGCGTTGAAGAAACTTCCTCCATCTCCGGGTGACACTTTCAGCATGACTTTCACCTGCAAGTTGAAAAAGATAAATGTGCTTTTAAATATTCGCTTAAACAAGATTCATCATCGCAAAACTCTTCCAGGAAAGTTTGTTCCGCTTCGTTTCTCCGCTGATGTCAAGCGATAAAAAGATTTCATTGAATATTCATAATTTATTCAAATGTATTTGTATTTTAAACAGCGAAATATATATGGCATTAACAAAAAGAACGATTAAGAATTAGATAAGGATTAAAAGGTCTTCGTAAATTGCGAAAGTCTCATCGGCTTAATACCTGTTCTACTTGTCTGACCATAACCATACTATTTGCCTGATTGAAGGTCCTTCTGTTCTACTTACTTAGCTATATCTTACCCTGTTCTACTTGTTTCGCTATACGCCACACCTACTCCACTTAATTGATTAAAGCAATGAATCTGTCGTTCGACACTGAAAGCTCCGATTAGTTCAAATGACTGATCTTAAAATTACACAGAAAAGATAATAGCATCACTATATATATATATGTATTTCTAAAATGTTATCAGAAGTATGAGCAAACTAAAACTCATTTATGACATTGTATCTTCGAATTATTTTAATTTTAAAGTTATCAAAAGGAAAAAACGACGTCATTATTTTTAAGACTAGTTATTTATAAAATTAACAACTTAATCGAGAATTGAAGAATCTAGGAAGCCTCTAAAATATTCGCAATTGAACATGCTACATGTAAACTCTCGTGACTGATGATAGGAAGCTCCTTGGATGTAGGAGGATTAACTGGGCGTTGATAAGGGTCGATTCTATACAAGCGAAATTGTAAACTGGTATCCTGAACCGTCCGACGATTTCGATGGAGCAGCTTAATGTCATGTAACGAATGAAATCTTCCTTTATTCGGACAATAGCTCCATTAAAATTATCTGATGGACAGTTTCGGACAGAAGCTGGACGTCGGGTCTGAAACTACGACGGCCCACGTTAGCCCGTCCGGTTCGATGAACTCTTGCGACGACCCCTTCCACGAGATCCAAAGAAAAACTGATTCGCTCGCAAATATTACGTTCTCCGCAGAGCCAAATTGCCACGTTTGATATCGCATCGATCGGCGAACGTTATCGAGTTTCTCCACTCAAATAAATTACCTCGTTCGAAGTTCTCGTTTCTATTGACAGTTCGCGTTAAAACGAGCCGGTCTATTTTCGCGCTTACGAATTCGACGGGCTAAATGTTAAATGGCGCCGCCGTGCACGAAACAGAATCGATTTTCGGCGACTCGTTCAATTATTCGAACGTCACGAATTATTGGACAATAAGCATAATCGACACGTACGGAAACGGGCGAGGAATTAGCCGGCCGATCGCCTATCGAACTCTGATAGTCGTTACGTGAAAGGCATAGCGACGAGCAACTTTATCGAATTGCTTTCTAATTAGCATCTGATCAAATTCGGTTGAAAACCAATTCGTCTATACATGAATAAAAATATAACCGAATGGTAACATTTACGAAAATAAAAATGCATTAAAATATCCTAAAAAATGATAGAGATTTCAATAATTCTTGACGACAAAAATTGGATAGCACAAATTTAGATAGCGTAAAAATGTCATTAAGGATCCTTAAAGGCCTCTGTTAATGATTTTTAACATCATTGCAGACCTAATCTTTAAGACTTACGGAATGTCCTGCGAATATTCTACAAACATCTTGCGAAATCCTTATATTACGAAACTGGGCGTCTTAGATTTCTCTACGAAAATAAATGAATAAAATACATCTAAAATGTTTCTGTAAATAAAAACAGATCAATCATGTAATTACAAAAAGAAAAACATAATCCATAACGAGATTCGATCCATGTCAGTTCCACAATCAGTTACAAACCCCCTAAGCCAAACAATATAGTCGAAACAACGTCCAGTTTGCGTAAGAATTCTCTCGTAAATCCGAAAAGAATTCCGCTAGAAACTGTGCGTATTTTCAGCCAGGCAGATTACGAGTTTAAAAATTTAGTCCCTCGCCTTTTCGTTGCGCCACGCGGATTTTTCTGAGCTTCCTATCCAACGGTTGCGCCATGTCCGCCCTCAAAGACCGCGGTTCTTTTAAAACGGTTTACGCTTTTTTTACCAAAAATCCGCCCACCTGCGGACATCATAAGAGAACCCCGTTTGTCGTTCGAGGAGGAACATTTGGCCGCTCTGATGGCGATTTATCAACGTTACGCTCGACGTGGTAGCGGCCCCGAAGAAAGTCGACTGAAATAACCAAGCGCAAAATGGGTAGGGTAAACAACGAGCTCGGTGGCGGCGGCGGGGAAGGCCGCATCGATGCGTCGTCGTTAAAACTGCATTCGTAGTCGGGAGATCGATGTACCCTGTCGATGCTGTACCGTCGCGTCGAGTCGAGTCGAGGCGAGGCGAAATGTCGCGATGCGGGACGACGTCCGCTCGGCCGGCTGTCCAGGAAATTGCGTTCCGAGATTTCGTTCAGATTGCGGCGCACGTTCTATCTTTTGCATACGGGACGGCCGTGCCCGCGACTGCGAAAAACGGGGCGCTCCTCTTTTCCCACGATCCAGCCCCCGCCGATCTCTCCGTCGTCATTTAGATATAGCTTTCTTCTCAAGGACAAGTACACCGTGCGCGACACGGTAGTTCACCGTCGAAAGACCGAGCCCTACCGATCGAGAAATGAAATAGCTCCTTCCCCGTATTATTGGAAAAACTCCGCATATCGATTGCCCGCCCGCGCCCCTCTTCACCCCTCCCTCTTTCCGCCCCTCGAATGCACAGCGTCTAGATTCTTTCGTTCTTCTTGATTTCTCTCTTTCCTGCTCCAGCCGACGCTCCTGCATCTCGGGACGAGGCGAACTTCGGGGACTGGATATCTGTTCCGCACGGGCGGCCCTATGAATCGTGCGATGTTTCCCGGTTGTTCTCGTCTACTTGGCTCTGTCCACCTGGACCAATCAAGAATACTCGACTTTTCCTCGAGGAAGTGACGAGGGCGGCGTAACAGCGTAACGCTGCTTCAAAAGGTAAAGCTCTTTAGCGAGTTCGGACTTTCGAGATTTAAAGCGGTCGTCGCGAAAGTTTAAAGATTAATTAACCAGAGTCTTGATCGTCTTCTGACTAACTCGGCAACGAATTTGCCGTTTGTTACGGTACTTATTACTTGCGTACTGGATTCTACCTTTTCTATTTCTGTTTTGTAGTATCACGAAGAAACTCTACTCTCGTATCAGAGTATGTAGAACTTATGTTGCTGCCACTTATGGATTTGAAACCTTTTCGCTCGAAGCTATTTTAACTTGGAAGCTAAGATATTTCTTCCAATGTAAAGTTCTCAGATTTCGTATTACTTTTCTATCGCATGAACATTAAATTGAATTTACCAGCTCTTATAAATCTTACATTTTCAGCTGCTCTTTAAATGTAAAGCAATTTAATCAGATAAAATTACTGTGAAAAATTATGTAGCCGTTTTTCATGGTAACTGAGAACCGACTTTTGAATAGATAAGGTTAAGAAGTTCCGATTACAGGACTTCAGAGTCTTCTGACAGAATGAGCTAGGTATTTAATATTTGTTCCTTTCGGATCTAAATTGATCGACGTCGTGCGCTTTCGACGAGTGTATCTACCAATCTCGAAGACCAATCAGAAGAAGGTTCCATGGATCCCAGCGAGCACCAGCACGGTCTATCAATTACACGGTTTCCTCCAACGTTTCTTTTCATTTTGCACGCAATAAAGATGTCGTCGCCATTGTTACTCGCTATTTTATCACGGTTGGATTCCGTTTGGCGGTCAGAGGCGTTGATCCAACGCGCAGTTTCTCGCTTTGAACAGAGGCCCCGGCCGGTGACACCGGAAACGGGCCCCGAGCCGGAAGCCCGCCGTTAATTTCTCAACGTCCAAATGGGAATGAGCCGAGCTGTGTGCCTCATACACAACCTCCGCTGTCGTTTTCCGGACGGGCGTTAAAGTGCAGAAATGTTTTATGACGCCACCGGCCATTATCCGCCAATTTACGATCCTCTCGGTGCTCCGGGGCTCGCGTCGGTGATAACGTTTCATCAAAAATCGCGATCCACCGTCCCCTAAACCTATCTTCAAATACGTGATAAGATTTCCAGATGTAATTGCCTCGCTGTTTCACGAGCAGCAGATTTCTATCTGCGGAAACACGCCTGCTGTTGTTCGTCGTACACTTCGATTTGTTCTTCTCATTTATTCCGGAGAAAAGAGATTAACCCTTTGCACTTCAGGCCTTTTTCAGCCTAGATCTAAAATAGCTATTTTCACCAGCTGCATTTCCATTTTATATATGAAGTAAAATATGTTATTATTTATTTATACTAGGAATTATATATTATTATTATTACAATTTGGATCGAAGAGAATTTAGACGATATTGTACAATAGTTGCGCGGTTTAACAACTTGTTAATCTACTACTACGACAACTTATAAATACAACTTTCAACTTCGCACGACTTATTTCAACGCGTACGCCACCACGACACTCTACTTTATACAACTTCATTTTGCGGCTCTTTCGCAACGACTTTTAAACAAGAATGAACCTCGTTTCAACCTCGACTCGACCTTTTATATGTACCTGCCTCCTTTTCCCAAATTTCCACTAACCCCAGATGTGGGCATTCGCGTCGCCGATGAGCTGAGGATCCATCCGTACTCGCAGCTCGGGGTAGGTCAACGCCGCTTTCACTTTTTTTTTACAATTACACAACTTTGCGCTAATGTCCTTAAGCCAACTCTTAGAATTATCTATCAGTTGCCGAAATATACCACATGTAACTTAGTATAATTTATAAATATGAAATTGAGTCTAGTGGATCGCAAATCTGTTATGCGTTTAACAAACTTTTAAATAGACGGATCTTTAATAATGTCAAAATTATTTTGGAAATGATATAACGATTTTCATTGGCGCCACAGAGGTGCCACTCGAGTGCTAAGGGTTAAGAGTTCTTCGATAATGTATGAGAAGTTTGTGAACAAGCAATTTCGTCTTGAGCAGCTTGTCTATCACTCTGGTATTCTTTTAAAGTGGAAACAAACTAACGTTACGTCATCGAAATCATGTGACGTGATTCTTCTAAGAGAATTGAAGCAAAATGCACAGGCTCAGGCTCTTCGAATGTCACATTATTTCACGTGTTGTAGCATTAGTATGTTTCTAACTTTATCGTATTGTAAAGACGATTGCCATCAGTAATTAAACTGTAATATTCATGGAATTAATTCAACATTAATAATTCGGTTGTTTTGATCAAAATCTGTATGAAGCTCTGAAATATATGAAAATCTTTATTTTACAAAATTTTATTCATCGTATATTATTTTAAATGCATATGCATCAGCATGCAATTGATGATTCTATCCGAGTATTCTTAAAGAAAGTCGTCAACTATATAGAGTATAATAGTATTTTATAGTCTAATTAGGTACTGGTTTATGTAGTACAATATAGTTTGCACTGGACTGCGGCTTTTATGCATTTATGACAGAAATAATTGGCAGAAATATAAAATGGTGAAGACATTCGAGGAATTTAATAATTTCATTACGTTACTTCCAACTTATCAAAATCGTTAAAAGAAACAATTTACTTTTATTCAATATCTATTTCTTTTCTGAAAAGATCTACTTTACACAAAGATCCGCAGTTTAATTACAGCACAAATCCAAGGCTGCAGTCGTAACAAATTAGCGTGACAATATAAGCGATTGCTGCGCGCGGTCTACAGTCAGGTGTAAGTGCGTCGAGTGTAATGAGGGAGCAACGACTAATAATGAGATTGATAGAGGTCCCCGGTGTACCGCTGCGCGTTCAGTTTCTAAAGCAGACCGTTCCCCGATTCCCGACACTCTGCTCGCAATTAATAACCACACCATTTGATGCCCGGCGATCAGAGAGCGTCCGCAACAATGCGATATTCAAGTTCAGGCAGCCGGGACACAAACAAAAACAGATCCTTTCCAGCCGATCGGCTCGACGCAAATAACCAGAATTAATCGAACCGAGCGACGCAGTCTCTCGGCAACAGTTCCGCTATAAGAGGCGAAACAGCCCCGGGGGGATTCAACTTCGACGACGAATGTCATCAAAGCGATTGCCGGGAGACGACGACGGTGGCGGCGGCGACGACGACGACGGCGGCGGCGGCGGCGCGGGGTTCTCGGCTTCGGGCTCTGGGCTCTGAGCTCTGGGCTCTTTGCGCCGAGATTACTCGACGATCGCGGATAATCTAAATAATCATCGTCTGGAGGGAAAATGTGATTCCTTCGTGGCAACCCCTTCGTTAAAACGGTAGTAACGTCATCGACGGGTGCCCCGGGGCGGTCCCGAAGTTGATCGACTTCAGGCATTAACCGCCCTCTGTCTTGTGTCACTCTGCACGCCGGGATTGATAAGGAACTTCCTTGAGGCAGTCGCCGTTGCAGACGCAGGGTGCTTCGTCGGTGAGAAAGTACAATGCTTTTATTTCTGTTCCGTTCCGTTTCAGCGATTTCAATACTCGCGCAGATCGCAGACTGCAACTTTCGACTCTTCGCGCGACGAACCCTTTTCGTCGTTAATGTCTTACCTAATAGAACGAGACGATACTTATCTCTCGCGTGTATTTATTTATTTTTATTCCAATATTTTTGTCACACAAAAATCAAATGGTTCGATTTAAAAGAAATAGATAATATTCGTATTTAGCAGTAAATGTAGGGAAATTTTTCTCTCGAGCTTCAGTCGTTGCAGCGCAAAGAGTTGAGAAACAATCGTACGAGCTTATAGTGAACTAATCAGGTTTTTGAATATTTTGTTCAGATTCTAATAGTTAAGTGTTAAAGTGTTTTACTTCTATTGTCATCGATTAAGTTCTCAATTATAAATTCAATGAAGTATTCAGATATTTTATACTTGTTACTAAATTATTTCATTCCTGTTTCGTCTGGTGAAGTATGCCAATGCTTTATTCTTATTTCCACCAGTTCAGTATTAACACTGTATGCATTAATGTTTACAAAAATGTAATTTATCGTGCTTAGAATTGTTTATAATTATATTTAATCACTGCTTTCAACATGTATTTCAGACGCTCCTTTCAAACAGATTAGCCTGATAAAACGACCTAGAGTATAACTGTACTAACGCTAGCTAATTATTTCTTTCATGATCGCTGAAATTGTGGAAATATTTCTATGAGCACTGTTTTGATAAACCCCTTTATACGAACATAAATTAAAATAAAAATCGGACAAAAGTTTCCTTAAATCCCGCCTGGCCATCCTTACAGAACGATATCAATTGATCGCGTTTAAGACTCGGCAGCTCTGGTGTTAACGTTTATCAATCATGCGTCGCGCATCGGCGTATTTGCCCGACAAAGTGTAACCGATCAGATTTCCGTCGGCCCGTAGTTAGAGCCCGGAACTATCGCCATTTACCATATCCAGACAACCGCGGCATTGTGTAAAAAAAGGGCTATCGTTAGCGGCACGAGCGCGGAACGTAATCGATTTTCGAGGTGTAACGGCGTTCGCGGCGATAATCAAATTCCCAGCAGCAGTTTTTTCGATTGGACGGCCGGAGCCGGCGATAAAGGGACACGCCGCTCGTTTGCGCAAATTCGATAATCCTTTGGATTTTTCATCGGCGACGACGGTGCTCGGGCCTGAAATGGGCAACGATTCGATTCCATCCGAGTAAACGAATGATCGTCGGCGAGAGAACGATGACGTACGAGTGTTGGCTGCGAGCGCGAAAGAGATTTCTCTTAATCCAAAGATTACACAGCCGTCATGCAGTCGGCAGACTTTACAGAACGACAAAGAGAAACAGAGACCGGGAGAGATCGAGCGAGAGAGAGAGAGAGAGAGAGAGAGAGAGAGGGGGAGAGGGAGGGTGCCAGATGGATAGCCTGATCCTTTAATTACACATTTCATCCGGCGCTGCAACCTGTACTGCATTGCTGCGCCAGGTAAGCGCATGTATGCATGCAGGAGACAGTGAAGGTAACTATGCACATTACGACGACATAAGTGCGACGGACATTTTTATCTAACCTGAGCATATGCCCAGCCAGCATTTCTAGTCAACATTGTAACTCCCATTAATATTGTAACAGGCCTCCCGAAATTAATTTATTACTGTCTTTGGCGTACATTTCATAATTGGTCTGCGGATCTTTAAGTAACTAACTGTTTGTTATGTTTCCAACAGATCACAACGAGTAAAATCTGTAACAACGTTATCATTAATTAATGCGAAGATATTAATTTTTAACACTAATCTATCTACCAAATTCTTCGTTTCATGAAATGAAATTTTTAATTCAATCATAGATTATAACAAAAAGGGGAAAAAGTTGGAATAAGACTAGTCTTTTTTATAGAACACTCATTCGTGATTTTTAACGTGTCGATGACATTTTGAGCATACACGCGAATTATAGATATCCTCAAAACGCATTGTTTAAATTTTCAAGTTCTTTAGTCCAGTTTAGAAAAAAACGATATCCTCTTAAATGTATACAAATACTGATTGCAGCTACCGCAAGCATATAATGCACTGTCAGATAAGCCTAATTTTCTCGCATTCATATCATTCAGACTGCTCGCGCAAAGTTCAAATCCGTCGAGCATTGGAAGCGGGCACGGGTTGACGCAAGCCAGAGAGAGAAAGCGGCGATAGTTTGCGAAAGCCGGCATCCTAAGCGCACAGTCACAGTTCAATAATAATTAGACTAAATATGCCGGCGGCGTCGCCGGGAGGGGGCGGGCCCGGAAGTTTCAGATTTACCAGCCGCGGAATTGGAAACTTAACCCACATCGAAGTTAGATCGACTTACAGTCAAACGTTAAACCGGTTATTATGCGGTCCCGAACGCGGCCGGAGATAAAGCCTTTGATAGCGCGATACCTTGGCCCTTTGATTCATCGGGCTGGAATTTACGCGCGCGCGCCCTCCTCGCCACGAGGCTGCCGTACGTACCGGCTACCGGCTACCGGCTACCGGCGCGCACGGAAAGGACAAACGGTTATCTATCCCACGGCAAAGATCTATCTAAATACTCGGCCCAGGGGCGAATCGACCGAGGGTGAAAGTCGACGAGTGCCCAGGAATTCCTGGTATCGAGACCTCCGGGCGATTCGAACGAAATTTGCGTCGCGAAATGGGTCAGGGGTGGTCCACACCCTTCCTGTGGGGCGACAAATCTGATTTTCGGGCGGACCCCGAGAACGTAATCCTCTTCGACGATGAAATACGTGAAACCGTGTAATTCGGGTGCCGAGGGGACTTCGACCTCGATCTTATCTGACCCCGCGGTACAACTTTTAATACACCAATCATACCGGCCGACAAATAACAACTTTCTTCTTGTGTTTCGATAACCAGCAGCTGGTTGTTTCCTATCTTAATTGGCCGAGCAATTTGTTTTCCTACCACCTTCAGTTTAAGAAAAGTACTTTATGATTTAAGTGTAAACGAAATACAAATGATGTTTGTGTGGAAGATTTTATAGGCTCTTCTAAATACTGTGGTGTTTTATGACATTATTATTTTTATATTCACATTGAAGCAAAATCTATATTATTAGATATTATAAATCTATATTATCTATAGTATAAATCTACATAATCTATATTATTAAATATTATATAAAATATTCACTTACATCCTTTAAAATAGTAAAATTTGATGGTGCATTTAGTTTTACTGCTCCATATTTCAAACATGATAATTCAACTCTTCTATTCAATTTTACAGAAACTGCAAGGTAATTCAATTATATTTGTAATAATAGAACTCAATTCTATTATAAATTCGTAAATTGTAAAAATTATAAAAATTGTAAGTATTCAATTATAATAACAGAATCCTACTCAATTATGCTGGAATTGATTAAATGAAAGCTAACTGTTCCTATTCATTATTCTATCAAGATAGAAATAAGACGAGAGTTATATTAAATTCTATTATTTAATCAGCTACACCTTAAATAAATAAATTGCAATCTGATTATAAGTTACTTAGAATCATACCTCACCACAAGAATTATTTTAACTTGACTCAAAACTGTCTAGCGATCAATAGTTTCAAATTCTGTTTAACAATTAACAGCAAAAATGATACATAAATATTTTAATTATATAATTGTATATAATTGCATATAATCGTATATAAATTATATTTGTATTATATATAAATTAAAATAATTTGTGTCCAAGACAGATTTGCGAAAATCATCTCGTCCTGCTATCTCACTTGGTCAAAAAAGTCGTCGTCCGCTAAAGGTTAATCAAGTATTCCATTATCGGAACGAACGCCACACGTACCCCGCCGACATTCCTTTCCCCACGGAAAGCTATTAACAGCAAAGTAACCCCGATAAGCACACCCGCGAAAGAAATCATAAAACAAGAGGTCGAACTAATTTCCCCGTTTATACACTTCGCAGTCCAAATCGAGTAAACTCATACATTTAACGACCGACTTTAATGATCGCTCTGCCACCTTAAGATCCCATAAAAACGACTTTCTTCACGAAACCAACCCTCCGTTCGCACCTCCCCTGTGTTCACTTTCGATTCGCCCGAAACTCGACGTTCCCCGCCAGGAATTCCAGGGTCTCCTCCCAATTAAAAATCGCCTAGCCGCGATCACGCGACCCGAAACATCCGCGCCCGTGTTTCCGGCATCGTCGGTATGTTTCTTATCTCGCGGCGGCGCGGAATTTCCAGGATTTAGTAGGCGGCCACGACGTTTCGCCGTACCTGGGATAACGCAATACTTCCGCTGTCGTCTCGCTGACTATACGTAAGCAGTAATGGGATCAAGCATTTCGCTAAGTACGGTCGGTGCCGTATCAGTGTCCATATTTTCGTGGAATTCAGTGGGAGTATCAGTTAAGAAGCTTTGTAACGCCGTTTATACGTTTAACAATTGTTCAGGTAACCAATTACTACTTCTCAGTCTTCGTGACAGGATGGAGATGTAATTACGATTTTTAACAATTAAGGGAAAGCATTTTCATTGCAATTGAAAACYTAGTTTCATTCTACGAAGCATTCATCCCATTTTCTTGCATTCTATTAGGTTGGTGCATATGAAATGTCGGATTTCTAARCGAGKATATAAAACTGCATATCTTTTTTCAAAAGCTATTTGATTTAATCTAAATRTGCCCCATTTGTTTCAATACACTTTTCCCAACGCCAGTTTAATTCATAAATGTCTGTCTTCTAGATATTCTGATTTTTYKGATCAATAAACTGTAGTATGGAATTTTTCAGACTGTCTCCATTTACATACTGTTTAGCCCACAAAAACTACGCATACGTCGTACAAAACAATTGCGAAATTAAATGAAGTAAAATATACAATTTTATAAAATATAGATCTTTCGCCTAGCGACTTTCRCTATTTTAAACATTCAGGACAGTTTTTACGGGCTAAATAGTATATAAATGGAGACACTCTGAAATATTCCATATCAGAGTTTATTAATTCGAAAGATCAGAATTTGTTTAAGACAGGCATTTCTGTATTGATATCTTGTTGRAAAGGGTGTAGTAAAGCAAACGGGGCATATTTTGATTAAATCAACAGCTTTTGAAAAAAGATATACAGTTTTATATATTTACGTAAACATCCGACATTTCATATGCACCAACCTAGTAAAAAGCTGCGCATGACATAAATGTATAAAGATCCACAGTTTAATCATTACAATGTCGTTCCGCGCACTTTGAAAATTACTTTAGTAGAAGTTCAAAGTTTCAAATGCGAACTTGTATTTCAGTCATATTACTTTTCGCTGCTGGTATCATTCTCATCTATTTCTGTGCTCGAAAAATACAGATCACTATAAATTTCAACAGTAACATGGAAACTACGACACAACGAAATTGTAGTACAAAAATAAAGTACTAAGGTACTAAGGTAAACTAAGGTACACTAAACTGCGCCGAGATAAGTGCATTAACTCATCTGTTGAAAAATAGGGATTAATGTTTATGAGATGTTCTAACACAATCATTGATCATCTCCGAGCGAGTAGATTCAATGAAAGGATCTTTTTGCGCCGGCTCAGACATAGCATCGTGAATGGATATTGAACTTGATAGGATCGCTGCTGGGTGTAAGTTGCTCGGCCGAAGTCCAAGGGGTGGGACAAAGGGAGTCGTGACCGGCTCGGTTAAGGTTGTCAGTCAAGCAGCGATAGGCGGGCAGGCCAGAAGCGTGCCGCACGCTAGTAGAGCTAGACCAAGAGCCGGAGCAGCAACGGCTTATACACAACGGCGTGACGTAGTAATGGCGGTATAATAGCGGCGAAGGGGTTGGGGAGGACAGCGGGGGGGAGGGGGGGGGGGATTGCTTTGGGGGGTACATGTTATGCGCTTAATATCGCCGGCGCGGCGTCTAGCTGCGCGGAAAGGAACAACTTGAAATGCTCGGTTTACTTAGTTACACCCGGTTACCGGCTCCAACCTGTTCGTCCCCTCCGGGCAAAGCCTGGCAGCTATCCTGCTCTTTGAAACCAAGCTGGAAACTTTCGAACGAATTTGCCTTTGATTTAATTGCCGCGGTATCGAGGGAGGAGATTCCGGTGACGCCGAAAAGTCACCGGGGAGAGGGAGGGGGAGAGGGATGAGCCCGCGAGACGGCGGAATCCTCGAACTCCTCCGCGATCATCGACGCCCGGAACGTAACCGATGTTAATTGCCTGCCGATTTCGCGGTCGGCGACGCGCACGAAAAATATCACTCGGCGATAATCCGGGATTCGGGGCGAGATAAACGGCCGTGTGCCTGTCCTCCGGGTGCTAAGCCGTCGGGATTATGGCAGTCCAAACACGAGGAGAACAGCTTGACGGCGGCTGCGAATTATGAGTGTCATCAATCCCTCGCGTTCCACCCCCGCCCGGCTCGCTCAGACTGCCGCTGTCTGTGCGCCGCAAGAATCCCTGCCTCCGGGCGAATCGGAAAAACTTGGAACTTGTTTTGATTTATGCGGATTAACCAGCCGGGGCGGACGGAATAGTCGGGATAGATAAAGTAGCCGGGATGGAAGAAACAGATAAAATAAGTGAAATAAACGAAACCGGGAGGGAGCAGCGGTTGCAGCTGAAGTGGATGGAAAAGTTTCACCTTCCCGCCAGATTGTTTGACGCTGAAGTTGTTTGACGCCGTTGCTCCCATTCTGAAGTTGGACCACGGCTTGATGTCTGCGGGTAGACAGCCCGCCCCGGCGGCCGGGATTGCGCGCCTTAAAAATTTTCTGGTTTGCTGCGAATTCTGTTACGCGCGGTTTTGCATTCCGACTTCCATGTTGTCTAACCCGCGCAGCTGGCTCGCGGGAAATTTCCATTGTCCGCCTCGCTTCCGGTCCATCGGCTTTACCTCGCGGGAAAAGCGAATTCGAGTCACGGGAGTGGGAACGCGTTTATTAGCTATATTATTAAGAACGGTGTTCAAAGGAAAGCAAATATTGAAGACGAGAAGTGTCTTCTTTCATTTTTGCTCGCTCAGGTACACCGTTTCCGGCCGCTGAAATACGGTTCCTCCGCAGCACTCGAGTTTCAATTTTCTACTCTGTCAACAGCCGAGACATTAAATGTCGTAATTGTAGAAATAAACCGTGGCCGCGGCGGAGAGAGCGTCTACGTCTGCGATGCGCAGAGAAAACAGAAAGTGTTCGAAGGTGCTCAGGGAAAAGGGAATCCAACGCGGTTGTTATTATTGGGAACGTTACCAGATATTGCTCTTCGATCGTGCGTGGCTCTTTTATTATTTTCGTTTCCGCGGCAATCTCCTCCCCGCCGGACGGGCTTTCGCTCGCAACAGAAAAATGCCCCCCCCCCCCCCCCCCCCCCTCCCCGCCGCCGCGTCGGAACGGAAGCGGAAGAGGGCGCGAGGTAAGAAATAGAAAGAAATTGGTTTTCAAAGGTAAACTAATTCCGAGCCACTTCGTACCGACGAGAAGTCGACCTCTCCGCGCGGCCGCCCTTCCGTTCCATTGCAGACCATAGCTTTATTTGCCCCGTGCCCCGTTCGTTTCATTCTCATTTCTTGCGCCGAACTCCGCTGACCTAATTTCGCATTAGGAAAGGACCATCGGCCACGCCTGCGATCATCGTCTGGCTCGGCGAACGAATCAACGGATCACGGCCGTTCTCCCAATCCTGAATGCAAATGAAAGTGGAGCCGAGGATCCTTTGAAGGACCCTCTCAGCCTTTGAGCATAATGGCGCGCGCGCGCGCGCAGGGGGGCCATTAAGGCTTCGCTTGCTTGCTTGCTTGCTCGTTCCACGACGGAATTTTTCGTCGTCGGTTCTCGCGAAATAATCAAGACGGGACGGCTCGGTCGCCGTGACCCTGGGATTTCTTGTATCCTCCGCGGGCATCGGCCTGCGACGTCGTTGTCGTTGTCGTTGACGTCGCCGAGGGATAGACAGGCGAAACGCATCCCTCGATAAATGTTTCCGCGAGTCAAGCGCCGGTTTTATTGCCGCGACGGGGAGATGGAGACACATTGTTGTCAAAGTCAGGAACGTCGATTCCTCTGTTCCCGAATCTTCCTTTTATATTAAGCTTCCGTTCCGTCAAACACGCCTCAGTGGGGATATTATTTCTTACGATATTAATACGATCGTCGGGACACGTAAGCGGCTGGAGATGTTAGCTCCAGAAAAACATCCCAGCGACGAAAAACCTGTCGATTAACAGCCGACATTAACATTCGACGGATGCACACCCGATGCTGGGACCTCCAAACATCGAATCTGAGGTGACTATATTGTTTTGTAAAAATTATTGGAGCTACCGTTGTCGGATAATGTAAAATAAGCCACCTCTGGTTCATCTAAATTCAACGGGATGATTGTTGAATTGGAAATCGAGTTAAGTATTATATATGTATGCAATATCTGAATATGAAGTTTATTAACGTTCATAGAATGATGAATATGAATTCAAAAATTACAATTTTATTAAAACTGCAGGAAATAGAAACGTGGAATACATTCAACGCGTTTAAACTCGTCGAGAAATATATTCTCAAACAATGCTTGGCTCTTTTAATTAAAAATTTTAAATCCATTTCGTAACCATCTCCCATTTATTTTCTTTAATAAACGGCATATGGAAAAGAAAATTTTTTACGAACCTAACGTTTCGTAACAGCGCGATATTTCCAGTGCTCCATTATTCCGCCACACTTGATCCTGTTTCTCTGAATAATTCGATAAGCGGATACAATGAAACCGATTGAAGGGTGCCGTTGTCACTACCCGGAAATTTTTTCATCAGTTTTCGTATCTCATGCAGGCCAACTGTCCCGATGCCGTAATCCCTCGTAATTTCGACGTCGAGTAGTCTAGTCGGGGTGGGTGACGTCCCGACGATTGGCTACACCTTCAAACGCCGGGAGAACCAAGCGCACGTCCTATAGCCGGGAATGTAAATTGCTCGCGTCTGCTTGAAGCCATGAGGCAATAAATCTCGACGGCGAAGACGCGACGATTGCCGTCTACCGAGCGGGGATAAAGTTCCGAATCACGTGTCAGGATTAAAGGGCAGCGAAACTTCCGATGATCCACAGTTCTTTTCGATCAATATTATCGCCGTCGACGTCGATCCTGACATTGTCGAAAGTCTGTCTGACGACAGTGCAAGAATTATAAATTAGTACCAGTTACCCTGGTTTGGCCAATTACTGCGCCCTGCGTTTATTCGCGAGCATAATTAACTTTGCACTCGTCGGAGGAGACTTATTAAATGTTCTTATTTAAACTCTGTTCATTATATGTTTCTTAAAATTGTACATGCAAAAGGCGGGAATTATTAAACGAGCTAAAGTCAATGTTTAGAAAAATAAATTGTTCTTAATCTGATATAATTTCAACTTCTTAGCCACTAAGGAAAAGATGTTTAACTCTCAAGAAGTTTACTGTATTGGTAAAACGTACTAAGATTACAGGAAAACAAAATAATGATAGAAAATGATTAAATAAATTCCTTCATCTATACCTTTACAAAAATAACGAAAAATCTAAATAAATGCCGTCTATGAATCATTATAAGGCAACACAGATTGCATAGTTAATTTTTGGACTCGTTAAAAAATAATTTGTAACAGACGTTTGGTTTGCTGTAAGTGGATACTATTTTTTAGATTTTTAATACTGAAGATGATCAAAATTTTTTTTGGAAATAATGTGACCTCTGTTGCGAAATTATAACTCATAGGTGAACTGTACTGAAGTGCTAATGAACGTAGCTTTAATTGTTAATAATTATCCAGTAAAGAAACATTATCGTCGGAAATAAAGTGAAACAGTTCAAACGACTTACTTCTCTTCTCGCTTCGAATAAAATTAGTAACATAATAAAATTGATAATAATAATAATAAACTTTAAAAATAAGAGTAATAAAACTAACGTCGTTGCTAACCATCTAGCCGCAAATGATACGAAAACCTCTAAAAAGAGCGAACCTACGTATTTCTCCTCGTTTCTACGAAATGCGGCAGCGGTCCTCGTAATGCACTGAACTATTACTCAGTGTCTATTAGCATGTCTACTAGCAGAAATAACAGAGCATCAGCGAACCATCAAACTATTCATAACGACACGAAAGAGTTCGCGCTGCCTGTGGGATTGTTGCAGGTCGCGCGCGCGCACACACACCGACTGTCTTTCCCGTGCACCGAAAACTATCGTCGACGCGAACGCCAGTTCGGTTTCGTCCGTTACGACTGTTCGTCACGAAGCCCCGTTCCTCGATATGAACACCGAAAATTACGAGTTGACGGGAAAGTTCGAGCTTTATCTCGGATTTTAGCACATCGATCTTCAGATTGGCGTCGACGGTGGAGGGGAGGGGCGAGTGCCGGTAAAGTGGCACTGTATTGCAGAAATGCCGTGCAATTACTCGCGACGACAACAATTACGCGGCGTTTCTTACGGCGGGTTGTCACGCCACGCCGATATTATTACCAACTGTCGTTCTTGGCTTTCTTGTTAAAACGCGGGAAACGGCTCGCGGCGTGGTTCGCGGCGTTGTTAAAAATCACTCGCCGTGGCGAGCGTCGTCGCCCCACCCTTATATACCCCCGCCGTTCCCGTTTCAATCTCGTACCGTTAAGCATTCGAGCGGCGTCGATCGCGAAAATTGGCGTTGTCGGCCGTTCTGGTCTTTGATTATTCACTTCTCTTGGTGAAACGTCGCTAGAAATATGCCCGAGTCGGTTAGAACGATAATTACACGGTCGCGTAAACGGCCGAGTGTCACGCGAATTCAGCCTCGCTCGATACTGTTCGAACTCTTTCTCTCTGCTTTTCTCGACGCTCGAAGGAAGCTCCTTCCAGAAAGCTGCTGTATGATGCGAGCGACATGGCTAGATTACGGATCTTTATGCGAATGTTCAGTTTACGATAATAGAATTAGAGAACAGTTTTCTTCGTTAACCAAAAGGTTCTAAGGTAACTTACTGTAGCAAGAAAATAGAAGTGTTACTGAGCCTTGCTAACCTCTTGGCTTTACTTTATTTTCAAAGAATATACTGGTATATTATAATATACTATTATATTATACTATAATATACTATAATATACTATTACATTATACTATAATATACTATAATATACTATTATATTATACTATAATATACTATAATATACTATTATATTATACTATAATGTACTATTATATTATACTATAATATACTGTATCGATGAAAAATATAGGACGATTCTCACTAACCCATTCATTTTAACACCCTCGTACAAGTAGGATAAATACATATCTTTTATTGGCAGAAATAATACCATCCTATTAGCCCGATTTGCAGGAAACGAAGACCTCGAGCCTGGTCTGTGACTCTAGTTACCGTCTCGCGTCTTCGTGGTCTCCTCCTAGCCTTTTTCATTTTGTTGTCATTCCAGGTTTCTGATTATTATTGACTAAGTTACGCGCTGTACAAGAGGCGTGATTAGGAAAGCAGGCGACAGATCCCCCTTGCTCCTCGCGTCTATTAGTTTATTGGTCTTCTCGTCTATCAATAGATGTGGGTTTCGGGAGGTCATAGCCAAGTGGGAGCTACGATCGTGCAGGTCAGACGGAGCGAATTGGATACCCCTTTGCTCCACGATAGAAATTGTGCCATCTATTCAGCAACAGACAGTATGTATATTTGTGTCTTCGTTTATTTCGCACAGGCATTGCAGACTATGGCTCGGTCCAGCTCGTTGACCTAATGTCCAGGCAGCTGACTTTTGCTTTGTTCACGTCAGCAGAGGCAACGATCTAATATCTCGCTATCTGGCACGTTATGCTTACTCGTATTGTGTAACTTCTTGTAAATTGTAACAACTTCTATATTATCCAGAAAGATTAGGAAAATTGCAAGAGATAACTTTTGAATCGAATCAGCGACCTATTATTCAACTTTTAATTGTAAGTCTAAATATCAATAATACTAAATCAATAACTCTAAATATCACAAAATAAATCAAAAATATCATCATTAGAAAATTGAAATCACTGTTGTGGTATTTTAAGAACATCCATCTTTTATCTCGAAAAAAATTAAATTTAAATGAAATGTTTGATATGTTCTATACGATAGATAGAAAGGTAATTATGCCTGGAAATAAATTAACGGCACAGTGAGCGGCTACCCCACAGTAACTGGCTCCATTACGCTGCACAGCCGCGTAGGAAAGGTGCGCGTTACTGCGACATCACATCCGAGGACGGTGGTCTGGTCCCTCGGACGAACGCGCGCCGCCGGGTCAGAGGTCAGTTTGGCGAGAAAAAAATTACTTTAGCCCTCGTTGCCACGATACGCTTAGCATATTCATGCGTCGGCTATCTAGAGTTTTCCGGTGTCTGACCACCGCCGCGTCGCCCAGCACTGCCCACACACTGCCACCCTCTACATATTCATAAACGAATCGCGATGCACGGGCCAACGCGGGCCAACGCGGGCACGGTCTAAGGAGAGATAAAAAAAAGCGGCGCGTGTACCCGCGGTTGAAACGCGCGCGGCGTCGGGTCGAGCACACCGGATCCGATCCGTCGAATCGACGCGCTCTCTCAATCGAATCGCCGTTAATTGCTCGCCGTCAGCACCGCTGAAATTTTTTCGCGTACGCTCGAATCGCCGGCGCGGCGGCCCGCGACGCCGCGAGCAATGTTGTTCCGCCCGCGGTTATCGCGGAACCCGCTCGCGGATTCTGGTCACCGGGGATGCTTGGTTTACGTTCGCGAGAAGGTAAATACGAATCTTTCGGATCACCGATTCCGCGGGAATGCTCGGATCTGTATATCCGATGAACTCTCATCGAGTTCGCGAACTATGCGATCGATATCGGCGGAGCTTTGATCGTAGTTGAACATTTATGTATATTCTTTTCGTGTATACTACGATTTCTCTACTTTTTGGAATTGCTGGTGCAGTTTGTAACTTGTCAGGGATATTTTTTGGAATGACGACGACTTTGTTCTTTGTAAGAATTTTTAAGCGATTCTCAATTTCCTCACAAAATTCATTGGAGGTTGAATGAATATTTTCACTAGTAACTAGAAGGATGAAAGCTGGATGGAAATTGATCTTTTTCTTGATAGTGTCCTGTTGTTACTTGATCATTTTTCTTATACCCCAAAGGGTTACTCTTAAGAAATGATTATATATTAAAATTATAGGAAAATGATAATGGACGTATAATACAGTTGGCTCACTTTGGCCCTTTTATGAAAATTGGTATAGTGTACCTGAATTTTTATTTTAGATCAATCAATACGATTCGCAAATAATATCCAATGTATTCTTATACTTTGCAATTTAACAGTTTCGCAAAATATCAAAAACATATATTGTACCTATTATCTATTATATAAAAATAAGTCGGGTTTTCCTTCCTGACGCTATAACTCCAGAACGCACGAACCGATTTCCACGGTTTTGCATTCGTTGGAAAGGTCTCGGGCTCCGTGAGGTTTATAGCAACCAAAATTCTGGAAAAATTTCAACAGAAAAGCAGGAAAACAGGGAAAATCATTTTTCACATACAGTGCCATCTCTGATACATAGCATGTACTACAAACCAATATGGTTTATAAAACAAAAAAAATAACTTTTCTTCATCTTTTAATCCCCAAACGAAATGTTACAAAAAACGAAGCCATCTGGTGGCGAAACGGAGTTCGCCAGGTTTGCTAGTTATATCTATTATCATTCTATCATCAATTTTCGCCGCAGACAATAGACACACTACTAAAGAATAAAAGCTCTCGGTACCAATACAGCATACATTTTGTCATATTATTCATGAAGGTTGCTAAGGGAAATTTGATTTGAATATATCCGATAAGGAAACCTGAACTTTTCCGGCTACCTAACATCATCCTTCTCCTGTATTATATTAGACTCCCATACGCCGAGCGATATGCATCACACGAGACACCAGAGACGGCTGGGAACTGCTAACAATCGTTTCTATGTGGCGGCGGCGACGACGTGAGCAAAGTGCTACTCGAAATCAGAGAGAGAAGAATGACTTTGGCGGGGCAGATTGTACGTGTAATCGGAGATCTAATTGAACGGATGCGTTTGCGTCTAACCATGCACCGGGGCGTATCGCTTGACCGTTCTCAGTTTCAATTGAGGTCAAACACGCTTTGGAGATCGGTACCAGCTACATGTTACACACGGAGTCGAGCTGACTGTGTTTTAATCTTTACACAGGCACGTTGATTGGTGCAATTGATGTTCAAATTAAATTCACTCGGGGAAAAGAAAATTTTCGTTGAAATTATGTTCTTCTAACATATTTTTTCCTATGTTCATTAACCAGTTAACTGCGGCGATCTCTTTGCAAAGCGCTCACCAGTGTGTGTCGCAATGATCTCAAGCGATGACGAAGGAAATTATGAATCCAACTCAAATTATTTATAATTTTCATTTCGTTTTGACTTCTAAACATTTTAAACATATTAAAATTTACGAATATAATTTCGTTTCCACCAGAATTAGAATTTAAATATCAAATTGTAACAAAATTTTACGCATGACGGATATAAGCGTCATGACACAAAATTCTGCCACATCTCCATGACGGATACACTTGTCAAACACGCTCAACTGGTTAATACTAGATTTACGGAATACTAAAAGCAGCCGTTTTATATTGGTTTATGAAAGTAACGATTTATTATAATTTTGAACGAGCGTTATTCTAATATTTGCCGGAAATATCATATATATTGAATAAATAAGCCGCAACTTTACCTTTAAAATCTGATTAACCCCTTGCATTACAATAACGAGTCAGACTCGTGGTGAAGATTTTATGCAAGCTCTACTAAATATGAATATTATTGATTTCTTCTATATCGAAGTAAAAATAAATTCTTCTGTTATCAAAGTATAGAAACGAAGAAACAAAAACTATCTGATCCTATTAGGAAAATTATTAAGTACGAATAAGTGCTAATCGTCACAGAATGAAAGGGGAGGTAGTGCAAGGGGTTAATAGTACATTAACAAATCAGTGACCCGTCATTTTGACGGATTCCGTAAAACTAGTGTTAAGTACGTTGTTTCTACGATTTCATCTTTTTCATACAGGAAGATCTTGTTTCTTTTTATGCTAAATTTGTTGTGACGCCATATGGTCACAAGAAGTTCGTAAACATGTTACTTCTAAAAATTTCCATGTCGAAAAGAGTTGTCATCCCTATCGGAGGGTGAAATGATTGATTATTAACGGGTATAGCGCTTTACTATACATGAGAGACCATCCTAAAGAACAGTGAGCAAAGAATGAACAGATTATCCTTCGCAACTGAACGTTGTCTTCCTGATATGACAAAATATTCCTCACGCTCGATTAACCCTTCGCACTAGAATAACGTATCAGTCAGGCGATGAAAATTTCATACATAACCCACTAAATATGAGTATTGACAATGTCTTTTCAATTGAAACGAAATTTAATTGATCTATTTCCAGAATCTAAGAATGAAAGTAAATGAAGAAATTCAGGAGATTTATAAAGGAATTCATTATCGTCCAAGAAGTGCTAATCAACGTAGCCTCGGAAGAAATCGTAGCGCAAAAGGTTAACCGGTTAATAAGTAACCAGAAAAGAAACATCCTGAAATAAAGTGAAACAGTCCGAACGACTTACATCTCTCCACGCTCTGAATAAAATTCCCCACTGTTCGACGGGGGAATAATAAATTCACGCGGAAATTTTTCGTCGTAGAATCCCCGGGAGGAGAATAAGTGCGAGACACGATGAAAGAGAAGTGTTCGAGCGTAGCCAGTGAAATCGGTACGTCTATGGTCAGACGGAACGGTGTGCTCCCCGTCTAGCGCGAGTAATATGCAATACGCGAACTTGTCAAATATATCATTCCGCTCGATGTATCCGTGAGAACGCGGGATCGTTACCCGAACTTTATTCAATTTCCCGTTTTCCGCCTCTGCTCCTCCCCGGCCCTCTCCTTTCCGCTCCTCTCCTCGCCGTTCCGCTTTTGCCCTAGCGTCGCGTAAGCAAGCGCTTCGCGAGACAGAGAGAAAGAGAGAGAGAGAGAGAGGAAAAAAGCATCAGCCGGTCCGTTCCGTTTCCCATGTATCGAATTACCGGCACACGGCGCTACGGGGAGCCCAGATTCTTCAGTCGCGAGCACACCTGCAGCCTTCAACAGGTACGCTGCTGTTCTCTCGGCTCGCCCCCCCCCCCCCCCCCCCTCCCCCCGACCCGCCCCGCCCCGCCTTCGGCCGCGCGGCGCGTAAACAATCACGCGATCGAGCGAAAAGGAGACGCGACCGGTCGATCCGATGAAATATGGGGATCGGAAGGAACGGAGAGCCGGAGCACCGCCATGCTTCGTTGGAATTTTACAGCCAGGGAAACGGTGCTGGTAGTCTGACAGTGAGATAGGGCAGATGCGATACGCTTTGCGAATGAAAATATCGAGCCGGCGCGCGAGAAATTGTCGCTCCATCGCTTCCTCGTGAAAATATTCATCGCCTTCGGAGCCTCTTTTTCAAATTAATATCGCGCAAGTTCGTGCATTTTATGGGAACGAACGAACAAATTCGGAATTTGCGGGAAACGTTGGGTAATCTTGTTAGCGGTTTCTGTTTATTTTACGGGCCGCTTTATTTCGCTTGATTAACTTGTTTGGACGGATTACCTTGTTACGTGATTGCGTAAAATCGATTTGACGGTAAGTCGTTGTTTCGGGATCCACTGAATTATTTATGTTTTTAATATGAGTCGGTGGTCGTTGAAAACCCGTTCCTCCACATTTTTATCAAGTGTTATCGCAACGTAAAAACCCATTAGCTGTTGAATTGATTCGTACCGATTCTAGTAATTCGTGATTAAAACGCCACGAACAAGTGAATCTAGTTTATTGCGAGTATAGCGACGATCACGCACAAATTATTAACCCCTTGCATTATGATTCCGTTGTTATGTTGATTAGCATTTATTTGTTCTTAATACCTTTTGTTAACACAACTAGACAATTCCTATTTCCTATATTGTCTTTACTTACTTCCGTTTCTGTACTTCGATAACAAAAGAATTCAATCTGGTTTCGATTTGAAATAAATTAATAATATTCATATTTAGTTAGATCATGCATGAAATCTTTATCACGAGTCTGACACATTATTACAGTGCAAGGGGTTAATACCTTTTTTTATTGTAAGTTTAAGTTATTTCAAACAGTTTTTGGTATTTAAACATAATTTGGTATGATAAATTAAGTAACGTCATTATGATACAGGAAATGAAAATGAAGATGGCTGTCAATACCATATAAAACGTGGTAATTTATAACAGTCTTTTAATGACTATAATGACAATTTGACAAAACTATAATGTGCAATGATCTAATGTAACCATATAAATTACTCCTCTCGTCGCAGTAAATCGTCGACGAAATTCATAATTCCACCGGGAATTGATCGTAAATGTTGCAAGTCAATAAAAAAGAAGAAACATTTTTTGATTTTATCTGATTGGTCGCGGCCTCTCTGATAATGTAGTACATTAAATAGATTGAAAGTATTTGCCATGCAACGTGGCAATACACGTATCGAAGCTCCAGCGCACTTCAGTAGTATTGCCTACCATAGCTCAGACACAGAATCCCGCTGCGAATAAATTATCGAGTGAATGCACGTATTTTTAAATGACGCGATTGCATTATTCTACGAAGAATTAATTACTCAATTATTATGCGCATAATACACTCATCCTTTTTCAATTTTTTGGTATCGACTTCTATAATAACACGTACCTGAATTTTATTTAACAGCATCCATGATTGGATGCTGAGTGGAAAGGCGACGTCGAGTCATATTTTTCCCCAAACTAAATTAGTATACCCTCGGATATTATGAAAAAAAAATATATAAAAAACTTTGTTCACTGCTGTCGAATTACTAACAGTTAAGAAACAATATCCCAAACCATTTCTAAATAAATAACAGCTATTCCAACAAATTAGAGCTATCTATTACATTCCCTCTTTCTACTGAAAGTGTCACAATCAATTATTGAGACAACAAACCAATTACCAACATTATCAAAACCTAACGACCGGACAACATGGGGGAAATAACGCTGATAGCGCGAACTATTAAAAACCGATGAACAGTTTTGCTCTCAGCCTATACGATGCTATTATTTCGGCGGTAACGCGGGTGCAGCTCTTTATACGATAGCTCGAAGAGCACGCTGGCCATTTTGGAGGTGGATAGAAACCGGTGGCACGTTCACCAGCAATACAACGAGCGAAAGGTGTACATAGCAACAGCTTAACCGCATCAGTGGAGTCGTCAAACTGTTGTTTCCCACTTGGCCGTTCTTAGAACTTCGACGGCGATTTAATTCCAGCTATGGACGACGACAGGAGAGAGAGAGAGAGAGAGGGGGGGGGGCGGGATCGTTAAAGCGGCTTCGCGGCTGGCGCGCTCTACAAATTCATAATTCATAAGCCCCCGCGACGCTTTTGCATTGAATTCGCTTCGGGAATACGCACCGCGAAGATCTCCGATAATGGCGTGGTTTAGCTTGTTCCACGGTAAACCGCTACTTTCCGCCCGGTCCTCTCCTGTTCAACCCCCCGACGACCGGCTTCGAATAAAGTATCCTCATCAGGAACGACGTCGTTCGCTCGCCCGACGATCGCGCAATAAAAATTGTTACGCCCTCTCGATGCTATTTCAAAAATATCCTCTCACGATCGCGTACAACCGCCGGTTTTACGATAGCCGAAATAGCTACTTCCGAGGCTCGGTTTTTAGTGCGCGCTTTACACAGATTTTATCGCGCCTTAATCTATTTTTGCTTTCTGGAATTTCAGGGTAAACAACGTAACTAGATGATCATCGATGTCTCGTTATTCTTTTTCGGAACTACGCGTGTAGCGGATTTATTCACGAAAGATTAAATGATTATTGTTTAATCGATAATTGGTAAATATATTAATTGGTGTCGCAAATGCTGTAATTATTTTTGTTTTAGTTTTTAAAGGTACACGAAATCGGCGCTTGTCCCTAGAATATCTAGATATTAAAATACTCGGCATCTGAATAATAGATTTATACTTTCACGTTCTTTAAAAATAAAGCAGAAAAACGTAGAAAGAAAAATGACTTTCTCAGGATTCAAACACGTATAAGAAAGGACGCCATACTCGCAAGCATTGTATTATATAATAAGTATTGTAAGTATTATCAGTATAATAAGTATTATGTAATAGATGACGGAAAAATGTGGTTGCATTGATGTTAATTATCTCAAAAACTATTAATCGTCTGCTCCCAAAAACTTAGGGTACCTTCTCTTTGTACGTGTAATAGAGGAAGATGATTTAATTGCCCAGTGTTACTTCTCTATAAAACTTTGTTTTCATCCTAAACTCGTTTCTACGGCCGATAAAAGAGTCAGGCTCCGGTACCGAGCGCGCATTTGTTAAAAATGCAGTCGCTGAAAGTTTCATTGTAGATTCGAGCGATTCATATGCATCAGCCTAATATTTTTGTTTGCCGGCGCCGAACAATCGAATCAGTTTTTCAGACGAGGAGTGCTTTGCATAATCCGATCGGATGAATATGAAAAGCAAAATGGCCGCCGGCAGGCTGGATCGGGCCCGGTGTCCTCGAGCTGAGCCCGAGGGGACGCATGATCGTTTTTGATGAAATTTTCCGAGGGCACGCCGACTCGCAAGTTTTGACAGCCTCTCGACTAGAGCCGGCGCACTCGATCGATCCGGTTCCACGGAAATTTGCCCACTTTTTCCGGATGTTTTCGAATCGTCCTGGAATTATGCGATCGAACGTTGCACGCGCGGTATCGTTGTCCCAGGTTAATCCTTTTACGAGAGCACCACCACCGTTTGCTCTCTACGATTTCACAGTTTTGACTTCTTGATCGGCCCGGTCGAGTGTCGAGCTAACGATCAGGGGACCCGTTTCGTGTTTTTCATCATTCGCCACGTTGTCGGGAATTAATACCCGATCGACCGTCAAATTCGCGGCGCGCATATACGAACCGGCCGACGCTCGCCGAAGACGGCCGATCTTTTTCAATTAGATTCGCGAGGCACTTGGATGAGATCCGGGGAACTCTGCAATGCAACCTCTCTCTAATCCCCGAGAATTCTCCTTGGCTTCGGCTCGGAAGTAGTGGCATGGGAATCGGGAAGGCAAGTTTACGATTCGATCCGTTCAGAAGCGACCATTGTTCAATGATTTCCGCGAAAGCGGATTTAGCAGTCGTCGAGAGCTAGAATATAACTGCTGCGCGCAGTTGAATTTATGTAAGTCGAGCTGTGACTAAAATTTTATCAAACCTTCTCATTGTTAGATATAAATCAATTCTGAACCTTTGTCGATTTTAGTCGAATCCTCCACGATAGATTTTCTTCTGTCGAGTCGAAAACGCTTCCAAGAAGATTTAATCGCAATGTATATTACTAATTCAATGTAGAAATTATTGGGTGATTTCTAAAGTAATTTCGGCTCTCCATAGATCCATAGCTCCAAGTAAATTGTATTGAATACAAGTTAAACTTGTTTTGTTAATAATTTTATTATATTATGCAAAGCCCAGAAACATTCCAAAATTTTTCTATTATTTTCACAGTCTGATAGATTCTCATTTTTATCACGAGTGAATAGAATCTGCAGTCTAATGATCCGTGTCAAACTACGAACACGAGATAACGCTAATAGCAGAAATTTTTAGGAAAGTCGTATAAAATATACTTAAACACTAATAATAAAATCGTATCGTATACAAATTTTCTAATTCAGTTATCGTTAAAAAAATTTTGTCAAGAATTGCAATAGAGGAAGCTCTGCTACCATGAAAAATCCGCAAGAATCACCTGTTCACGAACAATACAGTTTTCAAGCGATCAATCACTGTCGCGGAATTTTCGTGCAGTGTGCCGCGCGATCGCGGGGTATGAGACCGAACTAAAGTTTCCAGTTAATCGTTATCGATCACTTCATTACGGAATCGGACATTTCGTATGCACCGACCCGATACATCTGTCTGATGCGACCGGGATAGGCCGACCTTCCCCTCCCTGCCGCTCCCACCCGTTTCGCTTGTGCGCCGCCGCCCGTCCCGTACCCCCGCGTTTTGATTCCGGGCCGCATTCCCTATTCTTTTTGTCGTCCGTCGCTAATGGTTTAATTACGACGCAATTACGGCCGCGTTTCATTCGCTTAGCGGCCCGGGCGGCAGCTACTAAACCGCGGTGTGTCGTTAATCCGTTTCGTAACCGAGCGCGAGCAAATTGACGAGCTAATTCGCCCGGTTGTTTCTTCGACGCGACGTGTCACTGTCGGCCCGACACCGTGACAAATCCAGAAAAATGCAGCGCGGCTGTTGCCGCTCGCGAGGCACGCGTTCCTCCCCGGCCCAGGTAAACTCGGTTACCGCTCGGAATCGACGCGGCTTCGCGACGCGTCGCAGAAAGCACGTCGAGTTCCGCAGCGTTTTTTGTCTTCCGTCGGTTTTGTTTTATCCGGTTTTCACGCCGGTCTCGTCTTCACCGTGGTTCAGCTGAATGACGCGCGCGCTGCCGCCACCGATGTCGTTAATTAATAGCGAGCTGCCGACCTAAACAGCCGCTAAATGACGAATGCGGTGCGGATCGAGCAGTCGAACTCGCCGAGGATTAAGGTCAGGCTGTTGCAATCGACTGCGAAACTCTTTTCGCAGATTTTTTCGCTGTCGTCGCAGCAGCTGCCAGTTTCGCGAATTCGTGCCGCGGAATTTAGTACAATACGGGTCGTATTCGACATTCGCGTCTCGCTGCGTCCCGTTTTGCTACAGCAAGAATCGTCGAAGAGGAAACCAGCCTTCGCCAATACGTTAGATTCAATAATTTACTTCGAATAAGGATTAATCTGATCCGCGATCGAAAGAAATGATTGTTCCGGGAGCGTAATATGCGCAACGCGGATTTGCGTAGTATTTAGGTCAAATCTGATTGCGAGGGTTCAGCGAGAAGGGGATTTAAAGTTTTTTAATCCGGATTTCATATTTTTCTTTTCAGCCAACGAATACGGCTCTTAATAAGTTCGCAAGCAATTTTTGCAATCGTCGACTAGTTCTAAAGACTTGCGACTTGCGTGGAGACTCTGTAATGAGACTTGAAACGACTTCATTATGTCCTCATGAATATGAAGTGATATGCAAATGTTTTCAGTTGAGCTACTCCCGGGGAGAAACTTCAAAAAAATCGTTCGAACTTCTTAATTCCTTTGTCGATAAGTAGGAAATTGAACATCCATTGATTTTAATTTTATTGTCTAAATCTTTCTTTATCGTCGGCTCTCCTCTGCGAAATTGTATATAATAATGACTGTGAATAACTGTGAAATAATTGTTATCAGACTTTCTCGAGTGACGGTTTAATAATATTTAATACCTCGATGCCATAAATAATACTACGGATCATTTAATATTTGTACAACTCCCACGTGAAACACTCATCTCACACGAAATCGGCTCAATGTACAAACAGGCGCCGTACAAGTATTAATTGCGAATAATTAAAATCGTTTCCGCAAATGAGAAAATAATGTTACGGATGACGCGATCGTGCTTGAATTCAATCCGCATTTAATAGACAAATTAAATCCATCCGGCGGTACAATAATTTTCCATTTTAATTACACTGCTAATCATCGGCAGCGTGTTAACGAGGGCTCGTTGCAGTGAAGAACAATGCGATTAAAGGTGAGACTCGCGAGTCGAACGGCTTTTACACCGGTTCGCGAATATATTGATACTTTTTACCGTTAATTGCGAGCATACTGACCAGTAATTTATACAAAAAGTAATTATCAGATTTAAATAAAGCAAGTCCATTTCGTTGAATATGAGAACTGTTTTTCATTGTTCAAAGCCGTACATAATATACACGTTCCTCTTTCTAGTCATATAAATTGATTAAACTGTTTAAAAAATTGCAATAACATAATTAGAAATATTGCTACTATCGCGTAATTGAGAATGCAATTTAAACATTCTAAAATATCGTTTCCATTCTCAGAAACCGATACCTCACTTCCAAGTATATTAAATTAATTCTTCATTTCATTCTTCTCACCGTAATATCACTTCTACGAAAAAAAAACAATGATTTTGACCAATTGTAACAATGGAGATTTACACCGTATTTAAAACTCCATACATAAAAATAGAAGAATAAAAAACCTGTCTTTACCAACGAGCGTACAAACAAAACATGTTTTCCCGAAACATATTTTTGGAATTCCAGAGTAACGATTCATTTAATATTAAAAACTTTTTACAATTTTATTTTAATGGCTATATATCGTAAACTTTTTGTTACTACGAACGATTCTATCTGATAAAATTTTTAAATTCGATATCGCCCGATCAAAAAGTAATATACAATCTGGCACAGCCTTTTAACCGGCGGTTTTGTATCGGCGGTGGGGCGGAAGGCACCTCGCTGAAATTTACACCGGTATTCCTATAAATTTATACGCAACGCAGGCGAGCCGTTAATTTCCCGGCTCGTAAACTACCGCAAGCAGCCGGTCGGCGGTGGCGCGTTGGTATTGCAACCAGGGACTTCTTAAAACAAGTTCCGCGGCCGACAGGGGTTAGGGCCGGGTCCTTCCAACCCTTTCCTCCCGCTGGAAAACGTCGGCTCGAGTTTTCAAGGACATTGAACACGCTGGCCCGGCCCGGCCCGGCCCGGCCCGAGCCGGAGGAGGCATTCGCCGCGAAAAGGGGCAGCACGAGGATGAATGTTTTCGGGAACAGCAGATCTCCTGGGGTACGCGTCCGGGGCTATGCAACATGGCCACGTACGACGATTAATATTAATCCAGAGGGGGGGGGGGGGAGGGCAAAAATAAATATAAGGGAAGAGGAGGGGGGGGGGGGGGGGCGCGAGGGCCTCTGGCGGCGAAACCAGAAAATCGCCGCGAGGAAGAAGACCGCAAGAGGCTGCCCCCGCCCCGCGCGCACCTGGCACACGTGAAAATGGTAATTTCGGTTCTGTGTACTTGCAAATAACGCCGATGCGCCGCGTTCGAGTTACGAGCCGGTAGAGAAAAGACGGGGGGGGGGGGGGGGGGCGCCTCTGGGATGTCTTCGTCGTGCGGCGCACCGTGCACCGTGCACCGAATACGCTCGGCTCATGGATTATTACGCTGAAACTGCAGCAACATGCGCCTCGTTCCGCTGTTGCATTGAAACTTCGTATACAGTCTGCTGATGATACCGGTTAAATTTTACGAGCGAAAGATGAATGGTCCCGGGGAGCAAATAGTTTGACCCAAGTTATTCGACTCTTTCCTAAATGAAACCTCACTTTTCAGCACTCCTCGCGATGCGGGCTTCGTTCTCGACAGGGAAATATCAAGCTGCTACGTTTCAATTCGTTCGAGAAACATGAAGCGATATTCAAGTCGATCTCTGAATTAAGCAACTAGCTTATTCAGCGATTTTTTTCAAAATATTCAGGCGGAATCTTTGGGAGAGCGATGCATCGCGTTTCACGCTCGCAGATTGCACTTTTATGTCCCCAAGGGCGCGAGACCAAGGGAACCGTCTTCACGGTTCGAGCTTATTGAGAATAATTTTAATGCCTTCCCATGAATTTGCAATTTATACCCTAGCCCCAGCCATCGTTCCTTCGGAATTAATCATAACAAAGCAAGTACCGTCTCGTCCATTATCAACAAAGCGGCAAGCAAAGTTGCTTAGCAACAACATTCCTTCCACAGAATCTCCGGCGAATGTCCTTTCATTAGCGTTCGCTCACTATACCGTTCAATTCCCCGGTTCTAAAGCCGAGCACAATATAATAGATCCTACCTGAAGTAGCATTTACACTATGAATTGATCACGTAAGCGGCGCATCTCGGAGATGCGAGGAACAACCGAGGTCTACTCGTCTGCTTGTCTCGAAAATTGTTTTGCCAGTACTCGGCTTTTCGGACAATCGATCTCGAGTATGGGCGGAGAAAATTAGCATCGTTATTATTAGCCATGTCCTTTGTCCAGTTCTGTCAATTGTGTACATAAAGCGTAGTACGCATGTAATAAGTTGCTAATTAACGGAACTAACTTTTGAGAAACATGCATGTACGTTGCAGGCTCACCAAAATAAATTAAATAAATTTAGAAAAAAATAATGAATGATCAATCTTACTAAAGTGTAATATGTATTATGCAGTAGACCGATTATCTGATCTTCCAATATCGGAATCATCAATTATTTAAATACTCTTTACGTGTACTCAGGGCGAATCATGTACAAAATGATTTGTTGTACAAATTAATAAAGAGAATGTTCGGCACATTAACTAAATGAACTATTATACTATAATAGGATTATTAAAACTAAGATCATTTACACAAATGTGTAACTACTATGAGCGTCCATTATTTTATTGCAAATTTATTTCATTTCTAAGTTTCCGTGGATACATTTTTTTACATTTCCGTTTCTCCTTTATTGCTATCTTACGACTATACTTTTCTATTATTCGTATACAATTCAAACCTGCAAGTAAATAAATAAAACCCCATTAAAGTTGTACAATTTATTTTCAAAGAGCAGCTAGTAAATTCGAATTTCTTCAAACTTGTCCGATAAAAATCGCCCAAGTTTCGCCGGGTCACCAACAAATTCAATTCGGACATCCGCTTCGCACGAACACGCGGAACTTCGCGGAAATTGCACGGTTGTACGCACGCTGAAAGTTCCTGCGGTCCCGCGATAATACACCCGCGAAGACAAACCGAAATGTCGCGTTTCAGACCGAACTGCTCCCCGCGTGCCGCAGTTTGAACGGTCCGCAGACAAATTTCGAGCTTTTTCCCTCGGGCGCATCCGGCGGAAACGATTGCTCGCTGACGAAGCATTTTTCCTCGGCGAAACTTTCATTAATTTCGCAGCATTATTAATTTCCGCGAGCTGCTCCCTGGGCGCTGAAATTCCGGGTCTCGGGTCTCTGCGGGAGAGCGCGTTCGGAGTTTCGAGCGGGGCGGGCTCGCGCGCGCGATTCCTACGAAGAGACGCGAGCATCAACTCTCCCGCGAGCTTGTTTTGTTTTCATTAGCCGGAGCTGTTTACTCGCGCGACAAGCTCGAGACAGGTCGTTAGATCCGCTCGATACACGGGCCGGGCTGCTTACACGCCTCGAAAGACGGTCTCGGCCGGTCGGTAGTGCTCGGGGAATTCCTTGAAAAATGGCAAGCCGAAAACGTGTGTCAGGCAGAGGCACGTATCAGGAGAGACGACTACCGTCCCGAACCGTTATCGGGCCGACCATCTCTCTCTCTCTCTCTTTCTCTCGAGGTAAGAATCAGTTGCGAAGGTAATCTGAAAAATTACGATTTTATTCATGAGCTCCATCGCGCGAGTCGATCTACACGGCAGGAGAAGAAAGAGAGCCGCCCCCGAGGAAGTATCGCGACGATTCAATCGCGAGCTCCTTTTCTTCAGGCTGAAATTTCGCGAGAGCGAACGGGGACCCTCCTCCGGAGCACGACCGATTTATTACGCTATCGCAGCCAGCCCCCGTGATTCGTTTGATCCGTAATCCCGGTTTTATACCGGCTCGGATTTTTTCTGTCTGGCATGCCGGTTAAACGAAACGGATCCCCACAAAGGAACTCGGGCAATCAATTTTTCACGCAAATAGAATGTATCTGACGGTTGACACTCCTCCGTGCTGCGCGAACGATTGGATTTTTAGCCGAGTTGTTTGCCAGAAATTGTAAACAAACACCGGCCGATGCCGTCGCATTTTAATAGAAAAGTCAATCAGAGTTGGTGATTCGTATGCAAATTTTAGAGCCGACTGGAATCGTCTTTTGGAACGGCTGAGTACACGTTGACCAATTTAGTAATAATACAGCCCGTCTAGGAAGGTTGCGACTCTACTTATGCTATGTGTTACGCAGGAAAAATATTTATATATGTAAGCTTTGTGTGTGAGCGAGCTGTGAATGTGCAGATACAGCAGTGAGTCATCAGGAGTCGAAACGATGACGCGGCAGTTGAAGAATAAGAATAAAGAGAGAGAGAGAGAGAGAGAGAGAGACTGACGAGCGGATAAAAGCTTGAAGGAGTATTTCTCTGAGTAGATAAAAAGATTCACTCACCATCGGAACGAATGGTGAACTAGTGATTGTAAAAATAGTGTAAGCTACAAATTGTAATTCATTCATCGGTCCAAGATAAAGCGTAAGAGTGGGAAGCATAAGCACTTAATTGCTGATTCTCTTATTTTTAGGTTAGACGAACACGTGTACATATTGTATATAGTCACAATTATGCCTTTAATAATAATCTAATCTCTTATCTTTTAAACGAATCAAATTGTGTTTTCTTGCTTCGATTACCATCTACATATTACATACATATTTGTGGCCAGTAGTTAAAAACAGTTACTATATCGGTTTCGATTCTTGAGACAGTTATTGAAAATCGAAAGTCTCACAATTATTACAAGATATCTTGAAACGTAAGTAGAAAACTGCGAACTGTGTTAAAATTATACATTACTTGAATATGTTTTCATAATGTTCGTATCTATATGCTACAGTCGAATTAATACATTAACTTGAAGTTTTTAAATCGTTACTTGCTGCGTGTCTCCTTATAGTCACAGACTTATCATTCTTGCTTGCCAATGTGTATACACGCACCAACCGCATCCTCTAATCAAACCTAATCGATCATTACGGTAAGAAACTAAGCACGATAACCATGTACGAGAATTCAAATGTACGGTACGGTCTAATTTCGTTAAATCGCAAGTGCCTCGGAAGGCGTATCGAAGTGAAAATTCCGTTTGAAAATTTGATGACGGACCGCTGCAATTTCTCATCGGGCGAAGGAAGGAAGACAAGTGGAAATGGAAAAACAGGAGAGGGGCCGTTTTCCGTAGGAGAGGTCGGCCGGCACCAATAAAAACCGTTGCGAAGCGTTCCCTTGTTTTCCAGTTGGCGTGCACGGGAAAAGCCTTCGGAGAGTTCCATCGCCGGGGGGAGGGTGGCTGGGCGAAAGAAACGCCTCGGCGGGCCGCGTGAATGTTTAAAGAGGGCGCAGTTAGCGACCGGAGAAGTACAAATGGCTAGCGCCTTTGTCCATCGATTATTCACGCAGGGTCACGTTAAATATGTACGGTTTCATGGGGGGATCGTCGACCGGGATCTGGCTTCTTTGCCAACGGTCTCTCCAGTCTCCTCGCGCATCTTCCATACACCCACCCCTACCCCCTACCCCCTACCCCCTACTCCCTACTCCCGCCGCCCCGGAACGATAAGGGGTAAGTTTGAATGGGGAATCGGCGAATTAAAGAAACGTCCTTGACTCCACTGACCCAGATTGGGGTCGGCTGCATATACGGGGGATGAGCCAGAAATTTGAGCCCCCTTGATAGCCTCTTATTTGGGGTCGCGTAACCCCCGAAACTGCGGTACAGCCCCAGATCGAATCTTCTCGACGATTTACTCGCCGCGCGCTCGGTGTCTATACTCTTGTAATCTAATTCGTTTCAGTCTCGCGGAGCCCGATCTTTGTAAGGAGATAAGGACAACCGCAGACGGGGCGGGCGGATGCGCATTTTCGTACGGACAAAAGGAGTTCCTGGGCTCGACAAGATTAATGAGAGAGAAGCCTGACTTTCTTCAAAGAAACCTGATCGCAGTCGAGATTAATATTACAGAATTTTCTAATTGCTATCGGGAGGAGTTCGCTAATAGGATGTCGGGCTGGCGGAACAATTGTTCACGTTTTGATTGGTGATTGATCTCAGAATTGTATCACCGAGCTGATGCAATTCAGCTGGCATGGCGAATAATGTTTAACTCGACACTCGTATCATCGATGTTGACTTTATGTTTATCTGCCAAGGATAGTCATTTAATATAAAAGGCATTATCGGTGAAATGATTGTCGAAGATTTGATACGAACGCGTGGAAAATTACGTCAAACCATTTGCTTCGGTAATCGAACAAGTTATTGTAGAAAATTGATATCGTTGTGAATAATCTAAACAATGGTTGCATTTTATCTTTCTGTATTATTCCATTTAGAATAGAAAGAAAATTTCCTCATTAACTTTGAATGAGTTTGCATCGCGAATTCTTAACCCCACGCCGTACCAATCACTTTTCTTCGCAGTTGCGGCGATAAAAAGTTTCTCGATTGTAATCATTTTCTTGAACGAAGAAGAATAATTTCTTCGAAAAAGAGTTAAAAGTTCTTCCAAAAATAACACCTCGAATGAACGACGTGCATGAACAGCGCCACCCAATATAGTACCGCGAACACGGTAAATTATTCATGAATCTTTTGTATTTTTTGTGTCTTAACTTTAAGCAGAGCTCGGAGCCGCTGTCAAATTGCATAAAACCCTCGACGGTGCATTCAGCTAGCTACACGTACTCACGCAATCCCTTGATCAAACCCAGCGTGACTGCGGCGTAATTCACACGGCGTACAACGTGCTGAGATCGAGTTTATCTTAAAAATTGAATAATCCCGGAGACAATCGGGCCAGGCCAGGCAAGGCAAGGCGACCGGGCTGCGTCTCACGCGACAGTCTCCGGCCGTGATTTAGGGACATGCGGGGGAAAAAATGGGACGGTGGCTACGCACGGAAACGGCAGCTCGTGACGATCGTCTAAACGGCGTTTCCCGCACGGAATCCGCCCTTAAATTGCGCGCGTGACTTTATCCGAGCTTGCGTACCGCACAGTCTCTGCAGACCGAACCCTTGGGTGCTTTGTCGGGTGCGAACGGCGAACCAACAGCCCCGCCGTCCGACCCCGTGACATCGGTCCTACACTAATCTTCCTGATTTCACCCGCGTGCGTTCGAGTTATCCCAGCGAAGCGTGTCACCGATGGGAAGACGGATCCGATTATCGCGGATGCTTCGGATCGGCATGGCCGGTATCCTAATTCAACGAAGACTGTGTGAAACGTTGAGCGTGTTTCTCGAGGTGCGTGGAATACGAGAAAGATTAGGGCCATTTTGAAATCACCGAGAATTATTTATTCGACATATGTTTACATTGATTCATCAAACCTTTGAAGAATGCAGTGAAGAACAGTAACAGCCTGAAGCATGTGGGGTTAATCGCACCCTGAACATTATCCATTTAATAATATTTAATTTTAATAGGGATACAGATTGAAACAAACATGTCACTTTAGAAATAACGATTTATTATTGATAAAAAAGCCAATCCGTTCGCCGGTGCTTTTTAACGAAATACTGTAATTTTAAAACCATTATGGTTAACTTCAGCCCGCATATAATTTCAGCCAGCATGGTTCGCGTAAGATTAAACAATCCGGAAATTTCAATAATTCTAAACGTGTAAGTACGAGTACCTTGTGTCTGTAAACTGAACTTTTGAAGATAACAGAATTTGATCCAGGATATTCAACCAAAAGCTCGAACGTATTTATTCGTTTTACAGGAACATAAAATGGCGGAACGTTGAAAATAATTGAAGCGTCTAACTGGCTAAAAAGATCTATTGAGACTATAGAGAACTTTGTAAAGGTACCATAATTACGAGCAGATTCGAATGCAAACGGTTAAAGTACTCGATCACCCGTTAAACGAATGCGGAATTATCAAAGCGCTTGCACAGATTACTGAAAACCCCACGGACTTCGACGAAGTTCGGACTAAAATACGGTCCCTGTACGAAACGCGGCAAGAATCAGGACTTCTGGGACGATCTAATATGTCCGTGTCTACGGGCTAACGATAACGAATATCAACATCGCCTGGAAGTTACGAAATTTCCGTGGGTCCTCCCTAACGACAGCCCCGCCGCGATTAGTTAATTTCCGTCACGCGCCGAGATACTTTGTCCGGAGAACTACAGCTGACTGATCCTCGCCGTTACGAGAAAATATTTGGCGAACTCCCGGGACTCTCCCGGCTACCGCTAACGACTTCGTAGATTTAGATTTAGATTCCCGCGAGCCGCGTTGCTTGCACGTAATTTCGCGAGAACGATGTCGCGGTGATACGGCGCGAGATTGAAGCCGATGGATCGCGCGACTAACCGCCGCGGAACAGAGTCCTGTGAATCGATAGCTGATCCTAGTTTCGCGTGTTGTTTTATTGCGTGTTTGCTGCCGGGGTCGGCGACTTAAACAGTAAGTGCGTTTCTTCCTGGTTCATAAAGTAAGCTATTTAATTATCTTACCCCGACCCCGGGGGCTGGGGAAATATAAACAAGACAGGGGAAAAATGATTTTATAAACGTCGCGCGTCTAATTCCGCTTTTCACCACCCCGCATTTCTTTACGGACGCGATATTAACCTTATCGTTTCGCTGTGTACTGCAATCACTCATATCGCGCGTTGCTACGGAATCGGAACTGTAACTTGCTTCTAATAAGATTCCATATTCTATCGGCAAGAGAAGGTATTTTGAGGTCGTCAAGTAAATCTTGTTACGAATCGAAAGAATATTCAACGTGACAGTTGTCTCGGAACGGATATCGATAAATTGTACAGCGCTTTTAGTGCGCCCGTTGCTGCAAGTCTATCAATAGTTCGCGTTTCAGATATTGTAATAATCTCGGAGGAATCTATATCGCTGCAGAAATTGTATATATATTAATGGATGAAATTGATAACATTATGAGACAGTTTATTAACGTAGAACGCTTTTAATATTTCACGTACCGGAAATTTACTGTCAAATATCAAGCTCGACGGGAGGCAAACTGTTTTTAGTTTCTGTTTTATTATTTTAAACTGTTTGGTTAACTGTTTTATTATTCTAGATGACTAAGAAAGATATTCTTCCGCTAATCTAAAATCTGTAAGGTTCGCAATTATTTCGAAAGATTTAAATCTAAGCTCATTATACGTTCTACGTGCATACTAATTTCAAAGTTTTCTTACTTAATGAATACATCAATGTTAATTGACTACAGAAATATACAAATTTAACGCCACGCAGAAAACAGCGATCCTGGTTTGAATTTTTTGACGACTTTGTCGCGTTTCTGAGATTTCGTAAGTTCTCAGAGTGATATTCCCAAGATCATTGACCTCGCCGGAAAACCCGGCGCAGTTTTTAAACAACTGTCACTCAAAAAGTGAGGTACTTTTGAAATTTTAAAATTTGAGAGTATAGTTTGAATCGTCTCCGTTATCAAAACCAGATATCTCACTTCCAAGTACAGTAAATTCTCTCCAAAAAATTCTCTTCCTCAACTTGTAAACCAAAATAGACAATTTGGGAAGAGGTAATCGATCATTCGAGTTCCTCGATTTATTTTTATAATTGTTGACAATCGATGAGTATAAAAAGAGCTGCGAAACTCAAATATTTGCATATTTTCTTCCAAAATTATCCATTTTTGTTTGTAAGCTGAGAAACAATTGTTGTACATTTATCTCGGGTTAAATAAATAATAATTATTATTATAACAATTAAATTGCTTTTTTTTCCAAATAACTCTATACACGAAAGAGTCTGGCTGAAAGAGTATGGGTCAGTTTGACCCATAGTATTTAATCGTCTACAGACTACTCAAATTTGCGAAATTTAATTAACCTTTTAATGACGACCAAATTTATTATAACTTATTTTAGAGACTGATAAGACGTAAAATTAACGTATACTACTAGTTAAACGTTATATAAATGGATATTATACAAAGAACAACAGGAATACTAATAAGTCTGCATGAAGTATGCTCAAAAATATGTTCGAAGAAATTGTGAATGAATAAAGTTGGTCGTCGATTGCATAATCCTGAAAATGGTCCGCCGTCCGAGGGTTAAAGAAGTACGTTTATAAATATTCCGCTTACGATACCGGCTTCATAACCTTTCGCCCCAATATCGCGAGTGCGCATAATTCATCCAGGGCCATGAACTGGCCCCGTAAATTTCCGCGGAGACGCCGCGCTACTATAGGTTCGTCTAATACCGTGCGCATAATGCCGCGTTCACACTGTTCTTCGCGAACAGCTCGCGAGCAGAGGTTCGCTGGCCATGTGAACACTTTTGGGAACAGTGTTCGTTCGGAAAGCGATACATCGAAAAGAGTGTTCGCGAGCTCGAAGCGTGTCTGAACGCATTTGTAACAATTCATCACATTCGTAACTATCTATGAATTTAAATCGAACAAGATTGTAACTGTATGTGGCTCGTAATAATACTCATAATATCACTAATCTGCGTTCGTCGGCAATCGGCTCGCGAATTGTTCTCTCCGGTGTGGACGCGGCATAAAAGGGCGAGGTAACACCGAATGTTAGGCTTACGAGCGGGTTAACCGTGCCGCAGAAAATATGGGAATACAAATGCGTTTAACGCGCGACGACAAGGGGGGCCCCGTACACGGAGAACAGTATGGCCGAGCAACGCGGGTCCTGCGGGGGGGGACCGAAGAGCGTGTTTAGCTCGCGTTTATTGTCGCCGGAATCCGTCTCTCCGCGCGCGTAAACACAGAAATCTTAAACGTTTATATCAGCCTCGGGGGAGGGCGTGTCGGGGCGGCTGAACGGCCAACGGGGCGAGGGGAGGGGGACGGGGGGCCTGTCGGGGAGATAGAGGACTCGAGATTTGCAGCTTCTGCGGCTGGGAATTATACACGAGGGTAGATCCCGCTGGCCAGATAGCCGCGACAAATTTCAAGAAAAATATGTCCTTCCCGCGTTACTCCGCGGCCAGAACCCCCTAACGTCCCGCTACGTATCCGCCCGACGCTATCCTAAGCGGCCACGCCGTGGTCCCGGCTTGATGAGAAAAATATCTAAACGTAGATCAACGTTCGAGCAACTGTCTCGTTAAACTGCCAAAAGTGGCCGGGATCCGGACCCAACCCTCCAGGTGAATAAAAGTCATGTTCCAAACCACCTGATTTCACCCCGATGATAATCTCTGCATAAATATACGGTAAACTTGGCTTTGAGGGAGACTGTTCCGATGACCTCGGACCCGACATTTGTTTTCGGGGATGCGAAGTAATTTTTCATTATAACTAACGACGGTACTTGGGATGATCACGCGTCTGCAGCATACGTCGAAATCGTTGTAGTTGTCTTCCCTGGACGACAGAATTTTTGTTCAATTCCATTCAATTATATTTATCAATTATATTTATCAATTAAATTTATCAATTGCGTACAATAATGCAACATTTTACGGGGCACGCACACTCATAAATACTGATAGCGATAACCCTGGTACAGTTGCATTCGGTATTACTAGCTTTAAAACAACACTGATACGTTATGCTTTTGTTTTTGTTGTTCCAAAAATGAATGTTTCCCCAAATGAATAAACGAATAACCAATCCCATTAAGTGAATGTTTGGCCAACTGCATGGCAACATGTTTAGCAATTTATCACGTTGTGCTCGAATTTACAATACGAGCTTATCTTCATTCCTCTTTCGTTTCATTAAAATCACAGCTCTGCATCTTTGTCATAAATGCGTGAAACTCGTAATACAATTGCGACTAAAATCAGTGTGACGGGGAGATAGATTATTAACCTCGATACTATTGCACGTTTGCCAGCAACTCGAGCGCGTTCCTTTCGACAATGGAACATGGCTGACAATCGTCGACACGTAAACGTATAAAATGATTACGCCCGATGTATCGTCATTTCCAATTTCGGCTAATTATTCGACTCTAGAGGCTATACGGTCTTTCGAACAAAACACGTGTCAGAGTTCAAGAACGGGCGTTAGCGGCGAGACATCGATGCCGCGCGCCGGCTACGGAGCACGCGAAAGCTAATAAGTGTCTCGTACGATCATAACTCTTAATAAACGGGACAAGCAGCGCTCCTAATGGTATTTTGCGAGTTCCCAACTCGCGAGAGTGCACTTTCGTGTTTGCCGACGAAAAGACCTGGCCGCGTATACGTATACGTATACGTATACGCGGGCAACTCGGGGATGCAATTTACCCGTCTCTCAGACGGGCGAGCGCGTCGAGCCCTTTTCTTCAAAGGGCGTCTACGAACCGATGACTTGTAACGCCGCTCGAATATCGTTCTCCGCTCGTGTCGACACAGGCGACACCATCCCCGTGGACCCAGCCGACCATCGATTCCATTCCGAGTCGTCGGCAGGTGAGATTTATCATCGGTCGTTAGAACTGCGCGCTCCTCTTTTCTTGTTCCCGTCGCCTCTGTCCCGTTGTTTCAATGCGGTGCAACAGCTGGAACGGGGTTTCCTGGATCATAGCAACGCGCCGATGATGTCGTTCGAGCGACGCGGCACTGGCAACGGCGAGAAGGGCGAAGGAACCGAGGACTAAGCGACGCAATGGCAATCTATTGTTGAGGTAATTATTTAGAAGTTTGACTTTTGCACAGACTTCGATAGGCTTGGAGTATTTTATCCAGATCTTGATAACTGTTGAAAAATATTACCTCTTAAGGTTTACGGTAATCGATATAGTAGTCGTATCAATGTATATCAATTGAAATCTGAAGGGAATCATCTATATGTATAATATAATCACATTAACTGATACGTTTCTCAAAGAGACTGCAATAATCAACCGGTTAAGTGAACTTTAATTCGAGTGACACCGAACAACGTTCTCAATCGTAATGGTCCGGAAAGAGTTGCCGGTTGGAACAATGAAGAAATTATGCACGCGCGGGCAACGTGTTAACAACATTAATTAGACGGAAACTTTGTTTCACGGTTTTGTTCCCGTTACCAGGTAAATTGACCATCGCGCGTTAGTCTAACGAGCGGCTCGGATATATTCATCAGTTAGTTTGTCAGAATACGCAACCGCTATAACTGCAGCGTAAACCGTTTGCATCGCGATAGTTCATCTTTCCTCCCACGCGTCCGTAAACCACCGGCACTCTCCATCGCAGCCGGCGCTATACACTGACTGCTTACTCGTCGTTTGTTTTTCCAAATTACGCCGTGAATAATTCATGGCAGCGCCGCGTATGAATTTATATTAAAACCCTGGTGGCCCGCCTAATTTCAATGTTGCTTATTATGCGGCATTGTTGCGGGGCCCCGGCGCGCGCGTGTGTGTGCGTGCGTGCGCTCACACCCGCTCAGTACCTGGCTCATCCGCGTTAGCTGCGAAAACGCCGCGAAAGGATTATTTACGATTCAGCCGTTGCCCGGCCTGGCGATGAACGAATTTAAAATGTTCGAACGACCACAGAGAGCTGGTTCCGCGGTCGGCCGTTTCGAGCCTCTCGCTTTGAACTTCGGAATAAAATTGCCGGTGACGTGTAAAGGGCGTGAAAACGAAGTGGGGGGATCGATACCACTCGGAAATTGATTTTCAACGATAGAAGCGGTTAAGTATTCGTTAATACGTTTAACCTTCTATCGGGGGAGCGTTTAGCGATATTCGGGAAACTTTCTACGGTGCATTTTCGGATTTCGAAGAGTTTATGAAATGGAAATTAAACGTTCGATTTTAGCGCTGAAGGATCTCGATATTCAGATTCTCATATTTTCGCTGACACGTCAGTGCCCGTGGAAGGTGCACGAGATCTGGACAATATATTTCACAATGTAAGAATAGAGAGGATAAGAATTACTTTTGTAACTTTAAAAAATCTAAATAAACTGTAACAATTCATTATGATGTATAGCACAATTTGATATAATTCTGATGTTATAATAAGTTTACGAGCTGCTGATAAAAGGGTTAAAAAGAAAGGCTAGGGAACGATTTAGAGGGACTATCGTTGTTTAATATTATATTTAATGCTGTTAAGATATTTAATGAATCTGTCAGAATAATATCTGTTGCATCAGCTACAAGAATTGCTGCGTTCGCTACTAATTTGTTACAAAGAGAAAAGTATCAGCGTCGATTACCAACTAGATTAGAACACCCTATAGTTTCTATAATGTTTGAGAATCTCTGCAGTTATGATTACGAATTGTTACAAGATTTTTGTATATGATTAAGACCGCGTGGTTTGCGAAATAGTAAAATAGCACTTGTTAAATGAAAATTTTTTTTCGTTTTAGGAGAAATCATCACGTGTCTGACTTGCGGTTTCAGTGCATGGAGTGAAAGTAGTGACAGAAAATTCGAAGTCTGTCTTAGCAGCTACCATAGTGGAGCAACGCGAAGTTCTCCTTATTACGTCCCGCATAGAACTGTACATCATCCGTCGACACTTATTGACTCTTAAAGGGAGCGATTGAAAAGTAGGTGCCATTTATAACTCGGCGAGACTGCCAAACCGAGGAGCCGGCACACGCGGTAAGCGGGTCTCGTCGGAAAGAGAACGGCCGAGAGTCGTCCACCCTTCGCGGAGAGTTAGGCTCGAAAAGGGGATGAAAAATAGCTGGAAATTTCGGGAACGGGCCGACGGCCTACTCCCTTCGGGCTCCACTTAATAAAGGGCGTTCCGGTCTTCGATGACTTTCTGACGGAAAAAAAAGAAAGAAAAACACTTTAAGCCGGACACGGCGCGCAGCGTGCAGACAAATTGCGTTATAGGCCGACGTATCCGCGCGGCACGTGTAGCTACACGCGACAGGCGACGTTGATTTGTGGCCCGTTTCAATTACATCGATCGCCGACACCGGCTTCGTTTCTGGCGTTAACCGGCCCGGAATCGTTTACATAATTATGGGTTCGCTGAATTAGATCGTGCAATCGACGCCGGCGATCGAAAAAAAGAAACCGCAAAGCCGTACGCACTCGTTCCAGTGTTTGCACAGCGATGAATGCAGGTTAGGGTGCGTCCTGTTTTTTGGCCTATGAATTTTAGGATTACCTTTGGGATTATGGTATTGGGGGAGGGACGAATCTCTGCGTGATGTGAAATCGATAGGATAATGTGCCAGATCGAGTGTCGTAAACCGTTCCTATCGATTGTGCCATATTGTTATCTATTTATTATTATTTCTATTATTATTATACATTTTTGTGTTATACATTTTCGCTCCATCACGATACAGAAACAAAGTAGAATAAAACTTCGGTCGATATGTTTACTGTTACAGCAACATCTATAAAAATCACACGAAGCTAGAACAAGTTATCCTAAAATGAAAAAATAGAGAAGAGAAAATTTATTACAGAAAACACGTGTATGGTTCTTTAGAATCTTGTAGAAGCAAATCAATTTTGATTTACTTAATAGGCTATTATAAAAATCCATTTCTAAGATTGTTAATAAAATTATGTTACTCGTATATGACCGAAGTGACAGTGAAATTGTTAATTTATGTAGCAGGATGATATGACTTAATATTTATTGACTTGCCCACGAAATCGAGGAATTGTCTCAGATTGATCGGTGCCCAAAGGAAATCACAGACAAATCCAACATTGAATATCAAGTCGCTACATACGACTTTTTTTGTAAAAAAATGACAAAAATCTAAAGAACTGAGTTGAGCTGATTGGACAGTGAACCGTTCGTTCGAGGAAGTCCGCAAACAACGACTACATTCCCATTTTCCATTTGCCATATGCAGTGACAGCTGTACCGTTGTTAGAACACCCGAAACTTGATACTGCAGACACGTCCCCCAACTATCATCACTCGGAATCTTAATCACGATGAAGAATAAACCCCGGAGTTGCCGGCGCGTTCCCTTAAGTCTGTAAATATTTCTCGTTACAACGAACTTGCTAATTTGCGTTAGAATCTGTTTGTTTACGACGGTAGCCGCGCGCGCGGGCAGAGACAACGTTCCGTAGTTGTCGTCTCACGGACGAAGATCAGTCTTCGCGCGTCTTTGAACTTCAGGAGGTTAGGGTGCAAAAGAAAGAGCGAGAGGGAGAGAGGGAGGGAGAGAGATCCGCGATCTCGCGTTACGTCGTTGCAGAACTAGCGGCCGGGATTAAGCCCGATTCGTATATTAGGTACGTACACGCGGCTGTAAAACAACAAGGCAACGGTAGACGGGTGCTGGTAGAGAGCCGACTGTCGAGCCGGGAGAACCCACTCGAGAGAGGCTGGAGGCGCGGATTAAGCGCGGGCCCGCGGAAAGTGTCGTAAATTGTCTCCCGGCAGACTAAACGAGGATACGTGTGCTTTAGCCTCGCAGGCTAAATGATAATTTCAGCTCGGGCGGCAGACGAGAGGTGGGGGGAGCATCGAAAACGAATGGCGACAACCGGGAGCCGTGGCAGGGGTTCGTTCGAGCTTGAAAATAAATCGCGCCCGAGTATCCGCGCTTCCGCGGTCTTGATTTACCCCGCGCACCAGAGACACACCGTCGTAGGCAATTTTCATTTTTTCCTTGCACAAGCACGCTACCGAGATACCCAGACGCATCGATTTGTCGCGAAAATGCAGCAGATCTTGGGAAATTATTTAACACAAGTCACCTTGTGGTAGCGGCGATCCAAAGTTGGAGATGAAAGGATGTTTAGTTTGACCTCTACATTTAATCAATCATTTAAATTTAGCCTGCCGTAACTAGACTGTGAATAATTATACAAAATAAAAGCATTGATTGTGTGGCAAATTTATTACATAAATCGACAGTTTATCAGGCGAATTTATGTAAAAACCTCGCACTTTAATTAAAGTATTTTCTTCTATAGATCGTTTCATTAGTTCTGAACAACGTGGATAATCAACGTAGAAATTAGTCTCACCTCTTAGAGTTTCATTCTTACAGAAAGAATTTAACATTAACGTTAACATTGTGTCAATTTGATATCAGAGGCCAGATTATGCTGTAAACGAGAGATTATGCTGACGAATGAGCCGTCACATTTTCATTCATGAGAACAATGTAAGAACAGTCTGAAATTCTTCTAAAGCTTTGTAGTATTTTATATTTCAATCTACTTTTTTATATAAATGCATATCATTCACGATCTAATTACAACTACACTGTGTACATATTGATTGTTATTCAATGTATAGAATTTCGACGATCTGCACTGATCAAGGAAACATGAGTGTTCGAGATCTACTTAAACGTACAACGTACATGGATAATATCGAATTCATATATCAAAAGTTCTTTGTCATGAATACAGGACGAATAGAATTTGTTATGTCAACAGGAGAGATCCCCTATTAATTGCGATATCTACGTTCCTGTCACTGAATAAAAGATATAAAAATAAAAACCAGTGCTAGAAGAAGAAGAACAAGAAACCACTTAGCGCGAGTGCAAGCGATCCAAGGTACAGCAGCATAACAGACAAAAACATCCTGCGGTGTTACTTTTGGGAGATCGACTGGCCAACTCTTACTTTCCGCGGACCGTCAGCCTTCTATCAAAAGATGAAGTTTGGCACCGGCACCTCGTGAAACGCGGCCAGAGAGAGCGCGGAAGTTGTTGGCAGGCTGATTCCGTCCGATTACGGAACTTCGACGGCCAGCTCGAAGTTCGGATCCCCGTCTTATTATGTGGGCCAACGAAAGGGGATCGGCGCGACGAATGGAAAGCCGCGGTGATCCGAGATAATTAATTCCATCTAATTGTTCGCGGCCCGCAGAGAATAGCCAAGTGGCTGACTTTTAACGGTGCGGGCAACGTATAATAATCTTCCCGACGACCGGGGAAGCGTTCCGATTCCGCGGAGGGGGGGGGGGAAAAAGGAAGGCGAGGGGAGGGCGCACTCTCGGCGGGACAAGTTGGCCGCGCGAATTCGTCCGGCCACGAGAGGAAAGTTTATCATGCGGCATCGGCTCGTGGAGCTGCGAGCGACGCCCCCATAAATTTCGACCGAGCTCCAGAATAATAATTTGCGGCGTCTAATTACCGGCGACTACCGGGAACCGGCGATAAGATCGCCGTGCGCCGCCGCCGAAGCGGTGGAGCGGTGGAGCTTCGCCGGGCGCGTTAACGCGCGGACGAGAACGGTTCCTTGAAAATTGATACCGGCTTTCGAACGGACTTCAGCTGTGCAATCTCCCGCGAGATCCTAGGAGATACGCGTTACGAGCAATTTACGCGGACCAACGCGCCACTGCAATCTTCGGCGTGCAGCTCATGAGCGCACGTTTTCGTGTTACGCTGCTAGCCTACGGGAGATAAGCGTTAACGCCGGATCCACGAATTGCCGGTCCCGGGGCTTTTTCTTTCACGATTATTGAAATTATGAAGTCTTATGATCTCTCTTCTCGAGGGTGCGCTATAATGGAGGCAGTCGCGGAGGGGAATTAATTGCCACTGAGCCTAGCGAACTCGAAAAGTGACTAACACGTATTGCTTAAACGTTCGCAACCAGTCTCGCTAGCATACGCTGTTATACTCATTGTATTTATCGTATCAAAAACATTGTACATTCTCATAAAATAAAACTAAAATATCATAAAAGAAAAGCTATAAATTCTCGAAATATCGTATTATATGTTACAGTCTTGAATAATTATATTCACAAAATTCATTTGATGCTCTTTACGTGAAATAAGAATAACGTGCAAATAAGAACAAGACTGAATTTATTATTTAGATATTAGAATTAAAGCTTGAAGAAAGGAATTTACTCACTCGTCTGTGACGCCATATGTTAAAAATTAATTGTTACACCAACTTGTTACAGTTTGCCAATTCGATTACACAAAACATAAGTCTGCTGAAAGTGTAATTACAATGTTATACGAATCAGCTTTCCAATCTTAATTTGGTTAAATAAAATACTTTGATCTTATGGATATTTAGAAGTCGTTGGTACGATCATCGAATTGTTGAGCAGTCTTCCGTTAATCGTCGATGAAGTAAAGCAGCGGACAAGGTCCGATTATACTACCGATTCACTGGAAAGTAATGCAGTTCCGATGAGAGCAGCTGCGGAAGAAAACCGTGGTGACCCCCAGTCAAGATATCAAGCGCAATTCGTAGCAGACTCGCGGAGAACTCTGGCGAAGATCTGGCTCGGCAGGTCCGAGTAGAGCAAGGTTCGAAGGACAGATCAAGTTCGGTTGGCAAAAATATGCCGTCCCCGAGAAGCGGAACAGTAGTAAAAACGGGCGAAACGGTGGAATCAACGGAATCCCTATCGGCGACACCCGCCGCCGGCATAAACTCGAGTGTCCTCGCACGGGAAACCTCTTGGGTGTCCAAGCCACGTACGCAGCGAGCCGGGACACGCGGCGCGGCGCGGCAGGTGGAGGAGGAGGGCAGACTTGCATCAAAGATGCATGAGAATCTACTTCGACGAAAGGTGTGACGCCGTGGTCTGCCAGACATTTCCACGTGTCGCCCGGTAACGTTGAAAGTTCGGGGACCGGGTCGAGGGAGGGTGGTGGCGTGGGAGGGTGAAAGTCGAATTTCCGTGATGTCTGGTCCGACAATACTACGCCTGGTCTAAACGGCTGTTCATTGAATAGCCCTGCCGGTCGGGACTCGATAAACCGACTCGGCCCTCCGGTTGCTCGTAAACCGTCCTCGCCAGGGTCCGGCCCTTCAGCCTCGCTTATTCCAGTACCCTTTCTTCGCATCGTGCCGGCCTCGGACCGTCTCGTCCATTTCAAGGTGAAGCAGCCGGCTAGTCGGCGCTTCCGTCATCTTTCAAACACTTTTTCTCGCGATCTTTATGGAAATCGATGCGTCCCCGCGCCGAGAAACCGGCGATGGCCTGCTCCTTCCGCCCACGAGGGATGATAACTTTCGAAGCGTCGCGTCGAGGAAGGGTTGAGAGCAAGTTGGGACGTGAGTTATATCGCCCTCCTCATTCCCATGCACCCTTCTTCGGACAGAGAAATCGAGCTGTTTATAACGCCTCCCGTATTATCGGCCTCGCTTGTATCACTTTCGCAGGATAACAAGCAAAAGTTTCGCGCGCCAACCGGGATCTACCAGCGCGTGCCGCGGATACGTGTCTACGGTACAGCGCGCCATTGTCGTGCATGTTTTTGTCCTTTGTGTTCCGATTTGTATCGTTCTCGTTTAGCAGTGTTGTCTTTGTTGTAGACTTATTTTTATTCTCATAAGAGTAGAAACTCCATTTCGTCGAATGAAAGTGTAGACAATGCCCGTTGTAGTGAACTTCTACTGAACTCCTACTACCTGAACTACTACAGAGCGTACCTTCAATTGCGTGAACCAGGTATTACGAATGTAAACAGATGTAAACTCGGCATGTTTTCTACGGTAGCGTTTTAATTTCGTTATCGTGAATGGGTTCAGCCATTAGACGAGAATATTGAACTAGTAATAGAATCGGTGCAGTCGGAAGATATAGTAAATAACAAGAATTGTGAAAATGAATAAGTTTCTGACGATTTTTTATACCATTTCTTTGTGTCTGCAGATTGAAATATCATTGTTATTTTTGCTGATATAAAGATATATATGAGAAGAATTTTGTTTAGTTTCAAGTCATTTTTTTCGAGTATTGAAGGGCATTGTTATTCACTGATGTACCCTATTTAAAAGAATGACCTGCAGCAGAGGTCAGGTGAATGATTATTTTTGGCAATCCAGTTTTCAAAGATTCATATTTCGCAGCGAGTACGTCGCGCACTTCGGCCATGATAATTAAACAATTTTAAAAGAACAGTGGATTATTATAGCCTGGCGACCGGTCTAATTTTCAAGTCCAGACGGCTTCCATAACGATGATTTTATTGTTTCAAGCAACGTTCTCGAATTCTGGACTTCCTGTAACGATCCCCGCGTTTCTTATTCATGCGCCAGTCACAATGCTGCCTCGTTAACCGGCGACACATGACCAAGGACTCATTAACTGCGTCGTTAATGTTTAACCTTCGTAACCCGAAAACGAAAAGCGCACGTTTCAGAAATTTGCAATTAATAACTCGCAATCTAATGATTCCTGCAATAAATTCTAATACAATCAGGCTACGGATTTTAAGCATCAGTGATAAAAATTAATAAGTCGAATACGAAACTGAAAAGACAATAGAAGAATGTAAAGACATTGTTTCGTTATTTTCAAGATACTGCGATTCTTAAAATTGAAATGACATTTTCACTTTTTTTTTTTATTTCTTACTATTCACTCGGTTAATTCGTATTTTACATAAATGTTCGCAGGCGAATCACAATAAGCTTCTACCAATCGTATCTCTCGAACAGGTACGCGAGAGGAGCGTCTCCAAGGATTAGCATAATTCGATATCACAAAGTTGCCAATCATCATCGGAAATCTTCGATGAACCGATTCGCAAACGTCTGTAAGAGTTCGCGGCTCCTCGGACGAGCTGCAGTCCCGCGATGCGACTGCCGGGACCTCTTTCATCGGTCGCTTTCAATTCGCGGACTTCCGTTGTCCACCCGGCGGACTGTCAAACGCAGGCCACCCTCGCTTTCCCGCGAAATCTTTTCCGATCCGTGTCCTCGGCAGCTTTCAACCGGCGTTGCGCGGCACTCGGAAAGTTCCAGAAATGTATCAGGAGAAAAAGAAAGCTGCGCAGAACGAGGTTTCCCGAAGTATTAGCCGTGTCGCTAATTCAATTCGATATCGCTTTGTTCGGAACTTGGCTACTTTCTTCGAGGCCGACGTCGGCTGTTTTACGGGAGAAGAGGTCCCTTGCTGCTATTACGTTCGTCAGAGAACGTCTACTGAAGATGACGTTGACAAAAAGTGCACTCCGTTATTACGGAGTTCTTAATCAACTAAGTGATCGAGTAATAAACAGTGCAGTAGTGCGAAAAATTGTTAGTCCCTTTTATTTAGCCATCCTCGAAATTCTCGTCTGTCGAGAGTATGTGTAGAGTCTTCAAATGTGATTTTAAAGAAGCAATTGTTTAAATGGAGAATATAGGATGTTTCATTGTAAACAACGTGTAGAAGTATACACGGTGCCAACGGGCTGGAAGGTTTCATTCACGTAATAACAATTGTAGAACATCAATTCGTATTGATACGCCAGTATGCAACACAAAAATATACACTTTATATATTATTTACATGTATACTTTACTATATTATATACTATTATACGTACTCTCCATGCGCTATAGATATACGAAAGGTCCAAAGAAACTTTCATACCGCTTTTAAAACGGAATAACTTCTTATTACATGGACAAGCGGTCTCAATTTTTATAAGGCATTATGGAGATTACTAGACATTAGCTAAAAAGTTGCTTTCAAAAATTGAAATGAATTAGAATTGTAAAAAAAAAAATAAAAAACTATGTTTCCTCAATTTCTTTAACAAGTTGTTATATCTGTGTTATTGATGATCTTAATAACAATTCTAAGCTTTATTCAGCTATTTTTCAAAGCGTATTTTTTAAGATGCTTCTAATTAGTCTTTCCGTTGTTCCTAATGTAATAACAATTTATTTTATTTAATTGCCAACGATCGAGTACTTAAGTGAACGATTTAAATACTCTCGATCCTAATTGATAAGGCAACCGCCTTGCGAGGGTTAAAAGGTAAACGAGAATCGTGTTGACTCAGTGTACCTTTGACCAAACCTTTTGACCACGATCGAGGGAACCTAACCGCGTCAAGTTGTACACGGCGCTGTATTTCAACACCATCGAGTGAAAAGGTAATTTTGGTAGATAGCTTTGGCCACCGAAACATGCGAGGCGTCTTAACGCGAACCGAGAAGTCGCATATATATATCGCCGCCAATATGTTTCGCAATAAATTAACAACGGACGCGGTTATCGACCCCGAGCAGACGCGTCGCATACCGCGTTCGCACCCCCCGTGTTCCATTACCGCGACACCGCTAGATCGCCGACGCGTTTATTAACAGAGTCAGAGTCAAAGACAAACGTCTTCTAGTTTGCCTTTGAAAGGAGTGGCGATCGACACGCCATTCCCGAAGCTCTTGACAAAAGAAAGCCCGTGGGGGCTTGGCTCGGAGTACTTTTTCAGGTAGCGCGCACGGCGTCGATCCGGACGCTCGCCTATTTTCTCCAGGACTGTTTGAAAAATCGAAACATCGCAAATAGTCCCGGCGGAGAGCTGAAAGAGCGAGCAGGACGCGGCGTGGGTGGGATGGGGGGGGGGGGAAGGGTTTGCTCTCCTTTCTCCCTTGTCTGCGGGACTTTATCAGGATACACTCGGGCTGAAGCGAAACCTCGGTTTTTGCGACGGATGGGGAAGTATCTTGAATGGGGTTCCAACGTTTTCGTGCTGGCGGAACCATCTCATTTGCATAATGCTGTTAGTACTGCTTGGGTGGCGATGGTGCGGGCGCGCGGGACGGGAGCAGCCAGCCGGCCGGGGAATTGCACTTCGAGAGAAAGTGAAACGACGACGGAAAGAGCCGGCCTATAGTCGGGCCACTCCGGGTCTCAAGACTATGGAAGCGTGTCACTCGAAAGTGAATTCGCTTTCTCGGTCTCCGAGACTCGGAAAGCCACCGGGCTCGGACCATCTTTTCCTTCAGCCTCGTAGTATCCGCTATTTTCACTCTATACAAAGTGTCTTCTCACGATCGCAGACCTCTTTCGAAATTCCTTTGCCCGTTTCATTACCAGACCGCGGGTTCTGTGCATCTATTCCAAACGCTGATAAGAGAAATACAGGATGGAAGAGACGTTGGAATAATTTAAGAATATTCCTGGGTCGTTTTCAATGGAAAAAGGAACACATTTTTATTTGACTATTGTTTCACGCGATTTATGAACATTTTTACTTCGAACAAATACCGTGTAGACATTATTAATGAAAGTGAACTCAACTTCGTTTTTCTTCGAATTGCTAAGATTAAAAAAATACATATATATATATATATTCGCAAAAATTTTACTTTAGACTGAGAACATGCGAATAGTAAAATATACCAAAAGCGTCCTCCAATTTATAAATAAATTATTATAGTAGTCCTAATTTATTCCATAACGAATTCCTTTTAGTGGAATTTTTCATATTAACTCTTTGCAATCCAGGCTATTTTAAGCCTAGATCTAAGTTAGCTATTTTAACCAGCTGCATTTCCATTTTATATAACCAGTACAATTTATGAATATGAAATTGGATCTAGCGAATCATAAAACTGTTACGCTTTAACAGACTTTTAAATAGCAAGGTCTTTAATAAAGTGAAAATTATTTTGGAAATGTAACGATTTCATTAGCGCCTCAGAGGCGGCATTCGAGTGCTAAGGGTTAATTCCTGTACGAATAAATTCTTATTGAAATGGATTCATATTCGAGTAAAATTTTATTCGTTGGTTTTCATCTTTTATCAGCCGTTCCAACATAATTTTGCTCAACGTTGATTGAAATAATGGAAACACGATCTACGATTTCCAGAATGTAAAAAAGGCGAGTTTCGATATGTCTACGGGCGTCAGAAGTCATCGCGTCGAGGAAAGTCCTTTATCGTCCCGTTGATGTCATGCTAAAAAGGGAAACGGGCCAACGAGCGCGGTGGGGGGATTTTGAATGACGGACACGTCCCTGCAATATGCATAACCAGGGCCGGGAACACGGGAAACCTCTTTGTGAGGCGCGACCGGTCTACTAAATCATTCATTGCCTTGGACCGTCTCGGATGACTAATTAACGCCGGTACAGATTGCTTTGTCGAGACGTTTCTGGTTATCTAATCAATGTAATTCCTGCTTGTAACCGACCGGCTGATGGCGCATCCCGTCCGTAGCCACTTGGAAAGCAGACGATCCCAATCCCATTACTCCCCCCGGCCAGCCCAGAACGTCCGAAATAGTTCCTGTAAAATCCGCACTCGAAATAAAACCGTGAGACTCTCTCGCGCGCGGATATCTTTAAAAGAAAACGATCGTGCTCGATTCAGACGCGCCGCCCCGACGGAATCAATTTCGGCCGGCTGCGACGACGACGTCGAACAGAAAACCCTGCAAAAATCGTCGGCTCGCCCTTCGCCGCCCTACTAAATTCTCCTTCTCTCCTCTCTTTTCTCCCGCGACTGTTTCAAACGTCGCAGTAATCCCGACTCTTCGTTTCCCGTGTAACCTCGTTACCCGAAGATTGACGCGACTGGATGCGAACGATCCTTTTCAGAACGATTGAACGATTTGAATTAACGGCCGGGAGCAGCAGGGACAGGCTCGAGAGGGTGGCTAGGCTTTTTATCGGGACTGATACGGGAGTGGTCGATGTCCTAGGGAACGGCGAGGCTATAAACCAGGAGTTGCGAACAAATCAATGTGAGTGCTTTCGAGGCGGGCCTCGGGGACGTTCTTAGGATGGGGACTCGCTCATTTACTTTAACGGTCAACAAGGCCGCGCGGCATGTGAGCCCGGTCGAGGGACTATCCATCCGGTTATCGAAAACCGGTCCCCCTTTTCAGGAAACTTCACTATGACCGCGCTCTACCGGTCCCCGGTTCAGAAGTTTGTTTGCAGTTTGTAGCTGTCGATGGTAGCTTGTTTGCAATTAGACCATGGGAAGCATTTCATTTTATTTTCCATCGGGCGCATGAAGTTGCGAGCGAGATTCGACGGCTAATGAAAATAGTTGTCGTAGTCCAGTCTGACAAGGAACCATATTTAACTGATGACAACAATGTATAGAATGAAGAAATTGAAAAAATATGCTGGCAAGATTACGAGAATGTACAACAGGTCGACAAAGAAGGAAAAGGAAGAGAGGCCGTAAGTCATAATAGCTTAATAAATGATAATAAATTATAATTAGGAGAGGTCAACAATAATAAATATATAATATTAAACAAAAGTTAGCACTGTTATTGTTTCTTCCTTCTTCGTTGGTCTCTCAGGATCAAACCAAGCTTGGTAGTACTTTGGATTTACATTTTTGTAATTTTTGTAATTTTACTTTGAAAGAACGTTTCTTGTCAGATTACCATACCTAGTTTGTGGATTTATATATAAATTATTAGGCATTAATTTTTTCAGTAATGACTAAAAAGCATAATAAAAGAAATGTCTAGTTCGAAAATTCTTCTGATTACGTCATATTGCATTAGTATTGTACGGATGCCATTACAATTATAATATTAGTGCTTACATTATATTTATATCATAAGATCGTTAAATTTAGACCTTTCTCTAATCCGTTACTTCGCGAATATCTGAAATGTTACCCGATGGTCGAATATTGATCATTTTGTGAATGACTCCACACTGGATGTTTTATATATTTATTATCTATTTATACTATTTGTCAAATTTATAATTTTTTATATATGTTCTTGAAGAACTATTGAATTGTTATATATTTTCCGTTCGTATTGGTTTTAGCGCCCGCAAATAGCGGTAAATTTGTAATACCCCCGGGCATTCTTTGGAAGCCCTTGATGAAATAAATCACGAGTATCTGATATAAAATTGACATAACCTTAACAAACTACTCCATTTATTATATTATTTCTTTTAGCGTCCGCAAAATAGCGGAGGATTTGTAATTACCCCCGGGTGTTCTACGAAAGCCCCGGGGGAAAATTTATTGATAAAAATAAATTCCTAATATTAACAATAACAAAATATATTTGAAATTGGACATCTATGTAATGCATCGGTGTGACGATTATAAGATGGTTAAAAGAAGAATGAATTCGCTTGCTGTTTGACTGTCTCATAGTCTCGCTTAAAATTAACCTTTTGCACTATAATAACGAGTCAGACTCGTGACGAACGTTTCGTGCACGATTCGATAAATATGTCTGACAATCATTTCTATTAAATCGAAACAAAATTTGAATCCCCTGTCATCGAAATTTGGGAATGAAAGTAAACGAGGACAATCAGGACACTAGAATCACCTCATGACATCAAGGAAATAATTAAGGACGAAACAGTCGTAATCAACGTAGCTCTGAAAGACATAATAGTGCAAGGGGTTAAGGGTCAGTTCGATGGTGGAGATGTAGAAAAGAAAATAGAAGAAGAAAATAAGGGTTGGTGCTGGTTATATTTGGATCTCTACAAAAAATAGTGAAGAAACGAAAACGCAAGAACTGTTACAAAATGTCTAGACATGCAAGGATGTGTGAGAAAAGGACTGCTCCGCTTAACGTAGACGAAGGTCACTTGACACACTGTTACAACGCGACCCACCCTTCAACGAATTTATGAGCCGGCCTAGTCTCTATGGGGTGGTTCAGGACCCGAGTTCGGTGCCATAAACGCCTGAAATACGTTGCATATAAACAACCATGGTAATTCAAATTTTTCATGAATACCACCGTTTAGGACAACCGATGCTTGTAAAAAGGTGTGAAGAAATTGAAAGGGTTAGTTGCAGAATTAAATAAACGTTTGTTTCGTTTCTAAATAGCTTCAGTAAGTAAAAATTGATGTATCTGTAAACTTTTTAAATGCTGTTACTATTTCATATTTAACTTACTCGCTTCTATTATGAACGCATAACATCCGCAGTTTAACCCTTTGCCCTACGATAACGAGTCAGACTCGCGAAGATTTTATGCAAGCTCTACTAAATATGAATATTCTTAATTTCTTCTACATCGAAGTAAAAATAAATTCTTCTGTTATCAAAGTATGGAAACGAAGGTAAATAAAGACAACACAGGAAACAAAACTTGTCTGGTCCTATTAGAAAAATATTTCTAAAATGATTATATTATAATTATTCACTCAAAATCATGAATAAGTGCTAATCGTCACAGCATGAAAGGAGCAGTAGAGCAAGGGTGTAATCAATTGCTCGTATAAAATCCGATAAGAGCATTGATTTAATTGCAACAAAGAGTGATAAAAAAATATACGAAAATGATCACGTAACGATTCGATTGTATCAAGCAAAGACTGCTACAAATAGTCAAATACCCATATTATTCGAGGGTAGCCATATCCTACAATACATTTCCCGAAAATACGATCAGTTCCAAAAAAAATTCCATTCGATCACGAAAACAGCGAAAGCCGGATCAATGCTCAAAGCCCACCCAGCCCACGGTCCAATTAGCCGAAACGAACCGGGAACCGAAATCCTAATCCCAGTCCAGCAGGCCTGCCCTGCCTCCATTCAAGTATCCTCCAACGCGGAAACTTTCCCTCATAATTCCGGCGTATCACGTCGCGTAAACATCGGAGACCGGGCCCACCCCCGCGCGGCCAAAAAAGAAGCCTGTATCGTTCTTTTCACCGGACAGGAAGTAACCGGCTGTCTCGCTGGCTCATTAGCAAGGGACACCGGTTATCCTCGTCCCGGGCTAGTCTCGGAACTTTGCTCGCGTGTTCCTCGTGCCGCTTTAATTGCGTCCGTCGTCCAATCAAAGAAAACTTTTCGGCGGCTCGGAGCCGGAAGGTAAAGACAGAGGAGAGAGGGAGAGTGAGAGAAGCGCAGAGCCTGGCCCGAGAAGGGGAAAGTTGTGAACGCGGACGGGCCGGGCCGGGACGGGCCGGCCGGATCGAATCGAACCGGACGGAATACATGATCGATTCCTTGATAATCGCGTTAACGCGATCGCGGCGCGTCGGCGGCGGTGGCGGCGGCTGCGAGCCAATCAGCTGCGAATAACGTAATTACCGGGTTGCATTACGGTGCCGCGGGTGCACCAGGTCGGTCGGCTTGCGGCTCGCCTCGTTCACGCCTCGATGTAACTCCTTTTTTTCCCATCAGCCCTCTCTCGGCGTCGCTGTATCAGCCGACCCGGCGCCGTTCTCCCTCGTCCCCCCGCTTGTCCACGGAAAGATATATGTATGGGCCGAGCTTTGATCTCTCCGGGCGGCTGTTAACGCACTCGTCCTTCGAGTCGATTTAATTAACGGGACAACGGGAAAGCGTGGAAAAATGGTGGCGGGACCGCGCGAGACCCCGGCCGGCCGGCCGACCGGCCGCCGCCGCGCTTTTCTTTTGTCCGACAACAATGTTAGACGTCGCTGCTGGTGGGGCCGTGAATTTTCAGAGGAGTACGCGCACAAAGCGCGGACTTTGATTCCTTTCACGATGTCTAAGTTCGTTTCGTCGCGCTTTACTTGCTCGGCAAAGGGTTGTCGCGATATCGAATACAAAGCGGCCCCGCTGGATATATACGAAGGGAACGCGGACGCCGGCGAATAGAGAAAGGAGGACGGAGGAGGAGGGACACGATGGTAGCGAGCGAGAGGGGACGGGCGGAGAAGAGATGAAAAAGAAAAACAAGCGGCGAAACGGGGGACCTGGGGTGCAGAAAAGCAGCCCTTTTTCGCTGTGACGCGCTGTTTACGTTTCGGGCTATTTAGAGTTCGTTTACGCGGTTAGGAATGCGGCGGCCGGTTGATTAACACTTCAAACGGGCAAACCGCATAATGCCGCGTAATGACAGCGGCCGGAAAGAGGTAACTGGCTGCCGCGTGTTCGATAAATCGAGGCCCTCGTTAGAACGGCTTTATGCGCCACAGGAAACGGCCGAACTCTCTGCCCTTTTCCTTCCCTTTCCACGCCGCAACCCTTTTCTGTCGCACGTTACGATACAAATCACGGCACGTGACTGCGAATGATGAGCAGTTTGACGATCCGCTGCCCCGTGTGATCTCTGATCCGGGGCTCGACAGCGGAAAAATGGGGAGTTTTCTCGATGACGAATGCAGAAATTTGTTGCTAGGATATTGGACACTTTTAAACGTTAATCTATTATTATTATTATTGTTATATAATATATAATCCGTTATTATTCTATCAAAGTATTTTATTATTATTGTACCGCAGATTTTATACACTTATAGTAAAAATTTATAAGCGAAATACAGAACGGTGGAGATATTTTTGTATTAATATTTTTATATTTTTACGTCATTTTCAATCTCCTGAGTTCTAAGAAGAAGAAATATATTCTATATGTCTCCTGATTTTTGCAATCGAAAAAAATATAATATGTGATATTAATTTACGTAGAAATTATTTGGATGATCCAGTAACGACATTGTAAAATCTTGTAGGAATATTTTAAACTTCAAATAACCAATCGAGATGTTTCAACTTTGAGCGCGGTTTCAGTGCGCACTTCAAAGACTTTTATGCAAGATTATTATTATCATTTATCGGAGTAGAGCAAATTATTATAATTTAAATGCATTGTCAACTCCTATAGGAGTCGATAATTATCGATAACTATTGAAATATTAATTGTCCGACAGTGTCCAGCATATAATTCGGTGTACACAAAGTTAAGCCCGCAGCAAAATTTAATTACGAATATGTGCGCGATTGTTACTTTCGAATCACAGGCAAGTAACTCTGATATTTTAACTTTTGCATCCCTCTACTTTAGCAACAATTGCAGGTACACGAGATTTCCAAAAAAAACATCACCAACAATCGTCGCCGGAGTCTTTTCGGTGTTATTGCGAGCATAGAACTAATACGTTATCACTTTGTTCGGTGAAAAAGCGCAATCGTGCGAGCGGCTCGGCCAATGAAATTGTTTTACAACGGTTTCGTTTCGATGCCGGAATATCCGAGCAACGCATTCCCTAGACCCATCGAAAGGGCAAACTTTCGTCTATAAATCAATACCGTTCTCCAGCATCCGCAATACGGCGCTACACAATAGGGTTTTTTAACAATAATCTCCCGCTCCAGCGGTGGAAGAACGTATGTAACGGCCGCGATCTGACACAAAAGCAGTATTCATCAACTATCGCTTACACACAGCGCGCGATCAATCACAAGCAAGCAAACCGCATTTATAAAAGATCAAACACAGACGGCCCATTCTACGGCGGATCGATCACTTTTTGACATTCGTGTCAGGGATTCGGCACGAAATCGAATATGACGTAGCACGCTGGACATTAGCGATGGTTTAATCTTCATTTCGCTGTCTGCTAATTGAATTACAAAACGCCCGATTTTCGCAGCCTCGTGCGCGCTCGCGAATCCTTATCTCAGAATTTTTCTTTTCATCCGAATAATTCGGTTTTCGGTCGCGTCTCTCGCGAGTCGTAACCGGTAAAAATTTCTTAAATAATTCCATACCGATGTTTAAAATGTAAACTCTCGTTTCCGCGATTTCATGAAAAATTCCGGCAACGAAATCACGTAGAGCACGTAGGAAACGGAAAACTCGGATTTTCCCGTGTTGTGGCGAACGTGTGCGAAACAACGCCGAACTCAGTTAATCCTTAACACGAAAAGTCAGCTTACACGCGCGTTACTTTTTTGTGTAACACTGTTAAGACCACTAGGTTATACATTCGCCAGGTTTTAGCTGTAGCGAATTACTTCTTCGCGGTTAGTACAAGTCGAAATGTGATTTCCTTACACTGCGGAACCTCGACTATTCTAAGTAAATGAAACACAATTATTATATGGATAATAAAACGGTTACCTACAGCGCTGGTTTTAACTCTTATTGATCCGTATGGTATATTATTTTGCATGTAGGTTCAGCTAATTACCCGTAAAATTTATTTGGACAATAGAGAATTCAGATAATGAAGCTTCGGATAATCAATATTCAACCGCAATAACAACACCGCTAATCTCTATGCGAAATTAAAATTGTTCTCATCGATTATGCGAGACAGAAGTTTGGAAAAACATATTTTCTCTTTAATCGATGCTAATACAATGAAAGTAATGGAACAATGTCTCCAAATTCTTCTCTCGTGTTCGCTGTTCCGGGTTTATCCATTTTCGTTATAAATACGTAAACTCCGCATCCCAGTAATAACCATTGTACGCCAAAAACAGATTTTTAGCAACATGCATAAATGAAACTTCCCGATCAAATAGGAGAATCTCTGAATCATGCAGACCCATTACCGAGATTAGAGCTAACCACCACTCAACGAAACACTCCAATTTAAAAGGTTTGACCGTGGAGATCGATGACGATTAACGTGTACGTCATCCATTAAACCCGACGGTCGATGGCCCGACGATTTCGACGGTGATAATTAATTTCGAAAATGCAACGAACGGGAAATCTGGAAATAGCCCAGCGGGACGCCGTAAATCGTTCATTAGCAATTCGTTCGAGCAATTATCCGCGAGATAAGCGGCTGTCTCTGAAATTGGCGGCGGGGGGCGGTCCGGGTCGCGAGACATCCGCCATAAAATTCTGTGGCTCGCGACTATTTCGGAATCGTTGGTGATCGCGTCAGAGGTCGCGGTTATCCGACGGGATCCGCGAGGCGGTGGTGGTCGTCGACCTCGTCCCCGACGCTTCAGAATCTTGCCCGAGCAGTCGCGTGTCGTTCAATCACACCGAAATCCGCGACGTTTCTAACTCGAGTGATTTTCCCCGTCGCATGACAGACAATTATCCCGGTCGTTTAACGACGTTACGTCGCCGGCGAGCTCGAAATATCGCGCCCGCGAGCTGAAACGAAGGCAGGCGGGCAACGGCTCCCGACGAGATCGATCAGCCCTCGAACGGAGAACTAAGCTCCGGCCGCAGTGTCGTCGACCCGTTTATATGTTAATGGATAATAGGGTATCCGTTATACTGCCGGGTTGAAATCCGCCGTGTGCTCGCGCGGCTCTATTCAGTAGCGCCCGTACAAAGATAAACCCGATACCGCGGACGCGAAGAAAGATGCCCTCGAGCCGACGCTCGCATAATTATCCCCATTTCTCGAGTGTCTTTCCTCGTTTACGCCGGCCCGTATCGAAATTCTCGCGCCGGATAGAAAACCGGCGCGGCCGGGGTTTGTTAACAATTTCCGATCTTTTCCGCGGCGATTACGGCGAATCGATTAATTGCGACCGCCCCGGTGCTGTGGAATCACGGGCAGATGAAAGGGTGTTGCTTCGACGCCCGCCGCCGGAACTTTCGATCGAATCCGGCTGGATACCGAATTGTTCGGTAGACTTCTCGGCTGCCTGCGTTTTATTTATTAACCCATTGTAATCGAACGACAATTATAAAGATTCTGAACATCTGCTAAATATTGGGACTAAACTTATGTCATGTACTATCGAAGTTAAATGAATGAAAAAAGGTTTACTGCGTTTAAAGCGTTGGTTTGCAAGTTACTATAGAAACAGAGGATTCACTTAGCAATGTAGTTAATATGCATTTATTATTATTTACAATATTTTCAAAAGCTTCCGTATTTTTAATATGTATAAGCATTTTTTGGCAGAAATTTTTGTGCCGATATATATGAATACTTTCACGAAATTTTCCAGGAAAACGGCGTGCTGTTTATGTATCTATGTTAAGAACATACGAAAGTAACACGATCTAGTGTTCTGTTTAATCTAGTTCTTTAGAGAAACTATCTCAAATAATTTCACGATCGTCGGGAAGTCGCGGGTGAATCCTTGAACAGCTTGCACAAGGCATTGCAAGGACCCGATGAAAAGTGTCCTGCGTAAGCGACGTTCTATTCGAGATTCGGGAAAGATTGCAGGGAGATCGCGATTTAGGGGTGGCGGGGGGCATCAGTGATTCGCGAAGAGGATCAACAAAAATTCCTGCCGAAACAACACAACGGGATTCTGGCGGAGCAGCCTCGCGAAGGTTCATTCCGTGGAGCGTTTCACGTTCCACCGGCACTCGGCATTCTCCTCGCAAACAGTTCGAGGGTATTGCGACCGGATGAAAGGCCGAAGGCGATCGGGGAGAGGCCAAGAAAAATACCCGGTAGATTAAGAGGTAAGAGAGACGGCGGGACGAAAGAGAGACAGAGAGGAGAGGGAGAGAGTGAGAGAGAGAGAGAGAGAGAGAGAGAGAAGATCGCGGAGGAAGCGGAGCCTCGAACTTCAAATTCACCCGCTATGAAAACAGAGGCTAAGTGTTTCGATATTTATCGGCTGCCACTTCGTCCGGCCGTTTCGCGAATGGCTCTAGATGGCGACCAGCTTGAGAACGAGGGAAAAGAGGTGGGTCGTGCACCGCTAGTGGGTTATATTTTCTGGAGAGGGGCCAACGACAACGGCTGCGGAAACGACTTCGAGGAGGAACACACGGGAAGCCGTACGATTCAATTTCCCCCTACCACCGTGAACGGACGGGCCGCCCCCCCCCCCCACCTCTTCCCTTAATCGTCAAAAATATTGGTCCTGGTCGGCCAGCCCGAACCAACTTTTCTTCGTGGACGACCAGGTAGCCCCGACCAGGGTCCACAATCGTCTTCCAGGACCATCGGCTGGACCATCGCCAAAAGAGTCGGCCGGCTAAATTTACGGGCTAGAAACCCCACCGTTTCCAAGGGCGGGGGGGGAGGAGGGGGAGGCGGTGGCCACCCTCACGGCGAATTACGTGACCGGTGCGTTCTCGCGCGTTTCTTCTAAGAGGCTAACAACGCTATCTCGAGAACCGGAGTATCGATGCCGGGGAATCCTGAGCGAAATTACTGCGTCGCATTTCCCCGGAACGGCGAGCCTGATTTGTACCAGCGATTTTTAAACATTTTAGGGCCTGTCCTTTGCTTCTCCCACTCGAGGCTCGAGACGTTGCCACTGTACGTGTTAAACGGATCGAACAAACCAGTATCATGCTCTTGGTTTTAAAGTTTCTGAAATAATAAACAACTTTCCGTAGGAAGCGATTCAATTTTCTTAATCTTAGCATGCATTGTAATAAAAATGGAGAAAGCTTTAAGTAAATAATGGCTGTTTATTATTATAAAGTGATGCATTCAGAGCTGGGTAGATTTAGTTTCAAAAAGAAGTATCAGAATTGGGCAAAAAGAAACCTAATGAATATGATTAACGATCGTAACCGATCAGTTATTGATATTAATTTATAGTAATTGGATAAAACGTGATGTATTGAATGATTAATGATTATAGTGTGATGCCTGATTATAATAATTGAGTAAAAAGTAATTTGATGAATGATCAACGATCATAACTTATTGGTTATTCTAAATAATACTTTAAAAGCGACAGAAATTTCATCCATAATTCCTTAAATGACGTTTCTGTGACACTGATTTCTAAAAGAATGTCATCGAGTTTCCTTGGCATGCAACTCAGTGATTGAAAAGTCTATTAACACGTTCACGCCGGGGCGAAAATCTACGTTTCTCCGCGCGAGGCGGGACTGTCTTATCGCGTTACGCTTCGTGGGGCGGGGCAATATCGTTGCGAGTTTGAACACGCTTATTGCGAAATCATAACAGTTCGAGGCTTCTAACGCGCTACATGCGAAATTGGAACAGTTCTGACATAGTGTTCTTTTGAGCGCACATTTCTTGCATCAAGTGTAAAGGTAGGTAAAATTATCTACCTTATCATAGATATAAATAAATAATTGTTATTAATTTAAAATATTATAAAAAATAAAATCAACTTATTTCTTTAACGACTAATTTTCTGAAAACGCGTGACCCACAAGTGGGTCACGCCGCCCCACGGAACAGTCAAGTGTGACCCACCGGTGGGTCGCCCCGGCGTGAACGTGTTAATAGAACTCCGGTAAGGAAAATATTAAATATGCAGTAGACGCGGAGTTTTTCCTTCACTCGATCGTCACGGGTGCATTAACCTTTGCGTCGTAACATATGCAGATTTATTATGTCATATATCATATTACTGTTCGTCAAGCATGTGGCTGCATCGAACTAATATTTCACAGGGACACGATAAGATTGTATTACACAAAATCATATATGTAAGTACATTGTTATTACTGGATATTTATGCAAAATAGAAACTGTCTACATTAATTTTGTGAATCATAAATTAGATGAAAATATATTTCTTGTTTCGATAATCGTACGAAATTGACAACAATATTTTTAAATTCTTCTAAGGTCTTTTCAACGTTTTATTTGTTCTATCCATTTTTGCCATAAATGCATAAAATCCGCTGTCTAGTTATCACATTAACCCCTTGCACTACGACTCCCTTAACGCTGCGTCGATTAGCACTTATTTGTCCTTATTACTGTCGTTAATAAGACCAGATTAATTTTAGTTTCTTCCATGGTCTTTATTTACTTCCGTTTCTAGACATTTTTTAACAGAAGGATTCAATTTTATTTCGATTTAGAAGAAATTAATAATACTCATGTTTCGTAGATCTCGGAATCTTTATCACGAGTCTGACTCGTTGTTATAGTGCAAGGGGTTAAACAGTTCTTAGCACTTCCGTGTACACTTCTTATACATTCCATAATCATCAAGCAAATAAAAATAAGAAGAAAGACAAAGAGAAATTGTGCAAACTATATAGAATGCGATCTCGTGAACTACAAACGCGTGCAATTTGATTTCAAACGACCAACTTCAAAATCGCAGCTTGAACAGAAGATCGGACAGCACGAAACAATCGCAATCGTTTACAGAAGCCTCGGCAACTGTACGATACGTGAACACTTTTACCGCTTTTATCACGGTCTACCAAGCACAGCGACAATCCTTTTCCACGAGACTCTCCATTACCTAGCCGGTTCAAAAATTCTATTTTCACGTGCAATTAGCAGCGTCCCGAGGACCCCCACGACAAAAAAAAAAACCAGCCTGAAAAACGTACGCACGATTCCATACCCCTTCAAATCCGTTCAATTACGTTCCTCCGACAAAAAGAATCTTCCTGGCAAAGGGTGCGGCCCTCGAGACGGAATCACGGTGCTCGGCACGGCGAACGGGTGGAGGGGGCTGCGGAGGGCAAGAGAGAAATAGAGAGACAGAGAGAGAGGGAGAGAGAGAGAGAGAGGAAGAGGGAGGGAGGGAGTGGGAGGTAGGAGTGGGGGCGGAAACGAAAAGAGAATGACACGTTAATACCAGCTTTATTGCCGGTGACTTGATTATGCGACGTAAAAGCAGTGGAGAGGGCCGAGTTGCGGCAGAGGTCGTCGTTCACCGGCAGCCAGATGGTCCCGTGATTAACGTTTCTTTTAGTGCGTATGTAAAGCGCTTTACGAGGAGCTGCGCGCAGTTATCTCCGAGATCGGCCCTTTATTATGACGCGGCGGACGGAGGCATGGAGGAGAAAGAGACCGAAGGAGAGAGAGAGTGAGAGAGAGAGAGAGAAGGGTGGAAGGCTCGAGGAGGAGCAAGTCGAGGGGGTGTACAGAGATACCGAAAACATCCCGCCCGAGGGAACATTAGTCCTGGGAACCGTGCAGTAGCTGGCCACCAGCCGGTATCAAGGCCTGCGAGTATCACCCGGGGCTAGCCGGACTGGACAAGTCCACCCTCTCGACGGACGAACGGTCGGTCGCATCGGTCGCCGGTAGCGCCCGGCAGTTGATTCGTTCGGCGAGGGTGGCGGTCGAGAGGAGGAGGAGCAGGAGGGGGAGGGGGGAGGGGGGAACAAGCCCGAATTCGGTCCTCTAACGAACTGGTCTCTGCGGAATGTATGTAGAGTCACGGGGGAACGCGGCGATTTTCCGCGGGGAGGAAATTAAAACGAACGTGATCGGGGTTAATCGCGTTAAAAGTGGCCGAACTCGGCTCGTCCGGTGAACCCGCCGGCCGAATATTAATTAATATGCTTATTTGCGGTGCGATAAATAACGCCGTGATCGGCCATCAGCGTGGAAATGAATAGTCTTTATTGGCGAGATAAGGTTGCGGTTGCATGGCATCCGACCTCGTTCTTGCTGTCTCATTTGCATCGATGCGGTTTTAACGCTGGATATACTGCAAGTGGCTTTATACCGGGTGGCCGGGGACAAACTGGACGGTTCCGTAAATTCTTCAGTGCGAAAAGCAAGGTTATCGTTTACCAATACGTGTATTATCTGCTGACCAAATTTATCAGGATAGTTTCGAAATTCAAGATAGTTTAGAATTCAGATAATTTATTGCAAATGTATAATTCATTTTACTTGCCCCCTTAACATTTGCTCATATATTCCTTACATTTTAAACATCTAGTCAACATTTTCGAAAATCTGACTCCACACCAGTATGATACTAATCCACTCAAATCATAACGCGTTCATTTTCAATCTTTCCTACTTTCTTTTTTTCGTAAGGTATACATCATCCCTTGAAGATTAAAATGACTACGTACGATGTCCTGCAACGAGTGGGAAATCATTTATTAGAACTTGGAGAAAATGACCGAAGTCCAACATTTATGATCTGTAACCTTGCGTTAGGAAAATGTTTTTCACACATGGTACTGCAAAATACTCATGAATGTAATTTTCGAAGGAGGTAATAAGAAACTTGAAAATCACGTGTTTCTGAAAGTAATTCAGCGGCCACCCTGTAGAAGTAGCAAGATTGAAAAGTCTACTTGATCGTATCCGTGTCCGAGTCCCTATAATTTCAGCACTCTGATCATTAAAATTCTGAAACCGGTTATTTGACCAGCACCGATAAGTTTAGTGTAATTACGTCTAAACGGTTCCCGCGATAACTAGGCTGCAGATTTTATGCATTTGTAAAGATAATGTATATACAAGATAGTAAAAACATCCGATGTAGATAAGAACACGATTACGTTGCTTTCAACGGTTAAACTATCGGACGGATCAAAATGGCTGATCTCTGATTATTTTTTCTTTTGCAGTTGCTGATGGTATAAAATGTTTCTATGCGTAATTTTTTGACACACTTATTCAAATATATATATTATCACTGAAATGGTAGAAAACGTAAGTATATACGGTCATTATTATAAAATAATTTATATTACTCTTGTTGTGTTATCACTGTTATAAAACAATTTATATTACTCACGTTAATGCTTAAATAATTAAATAAATAATTGAAATATTAAGATAATTAAACAAATCATTAATAAATTAAGGAAAGAAATTCATGTTTTTATATTGCCATTGTATATTGACGAAGCATCCAGTCGCTAAAGCGGAGATGAGTGTGCCAGATATGGTGCAGAGGCGACGAAGAAAAGCAATCGCTACTCTCGCGACGAGCGAGGATTGTCAAGCAATCTTTTCTCCGTCTTATCTGTATTCGTTCACGGTGTCTACCTCTTTTCTCGGCTGCTTCATGGCGGCTTTTCTTTTGCTTGGACTTTCGCGCTGAAGCACCTTTTAGACGCGTGCGACCGCGGCGTTAAATGCGCCATTAAGGGAGGACGCGGCGCGAGCTGATGCGGACGAGATGCAAGGTATCATTCTCGAACGTTTTTCCCGTCGCGGGTCGGAAGAACGAGCCGCGAATCGCAAACGAGACCCTCTATTTCCTGTTGCGGCCGAAACAGCTGGATTTTATTAGGTTCGTGCCTATGAAACTGTCGTTTCGCGGGAGGAGTTCGAGTGGACATGTTTCTTGCTGTCCAACCAGTTTATCTGTCCTGTCGGAACGAGGCAATTGCGTGGAGACTCTTCTTGCCAGATTACGTAAAAGCGAACACAGCCAACGTCATTCGTATCGAATAATTTTACGATATCTGTTCGAATCATTTATTCGAATAACTCTTTCTTTACAGAGTGACCGAAAAGGCTGGGATCGAACTTGTACTGTGTTGTTACCGAGATCAAATTAATGAGAAGAGTTTACATGGACAAGATACTTTTAAAAATGCTTTATTGAAAATATGTAAGCTTTTAGAGATATTTATGATTTTTTATAGTAATTCCAAGAAATATTCCAAAATCCTCCCACTGCGAGAATTAACGATTGTCAAACTGTTTCAAATATTCCATCTTGGATAGAAAATTAATTCTTTGCTTAAAAAGTAATTAACTAGTTCTCGAAATTACTCTTCTGCTTCTATCGTATTTTTATAAAGCAATGCGTAGATCTTTTAAATAAAGCATACCAAGCACTAGTTTATGTGAACATTTGCCATCTATTTAACCTCATTAACACGTAATTCAAGTTTTATATCAACCTTACTGGACAGATTTTAGTAATAGATCCAACAATTTACAACGACTAATCAGTATCTAATTACTATTCGAATAAAATATTCGGCTAAAAAGTATTCAATCGAATAATTATGAAAGATACTTGTAGAATAGGTATAAATAGATATTTTGCAAAATATTTATTAAAAATACTTTAGATAATACTCAACTCTGTTTAATATCGTAACAAGTATTTCATTTTTAGAGTTACCTATAATATACATATATAGCAGTAACTATTTAGACAGCAAAACGTAAATTTCCAGCTGCTTAGAAAATTGAAATAAATAAAAATCTAGTGACAACAAGCCCTACGAATAAATAGCATGCTGCAGAACATAATCCACAGACACATGCAATCTTTATGCGACTATTCGCCAGTATACGAACTAGCATCGCCTGATAATAGGATCACGCTACAAATAGATGCGTTTTACGAACTTTTTATGAAGTCCCTCCTTTTATGTATCATCACATTGAAACGAATGGACGTTCAGCTGTCTCACGCAATAAACAAATTAACGGTCGGAGTCTAGAAAAACTTTTAATGCTCGCGAACAAATTACAGGGCAACTGAAAGTGCATTTACATCTGCATCGCAATTGTAAAATCAATGGTGCATAAAGGCAGAATTTATAAGGAAGATATCTTTCCAACCCAAGAGGAGTGAAGCTTCTATTTATGCGAGCATATACTAACAAATAAATAAAGCCATTCCAATGGTGAAAAAGCAGCTGATCAGTTCAATAATACTTCACTGTGGCCATCGAAATTGATTCCTTGTATCGAAAGTTTTCGAAAGAGCATGCTTTTCCAATCTATACTATGTAATTTTATTTTAGAATATAGCAGTTTTTTAAAAATATTAACAGATTTGCTATTGTAAAAATTATTTTAAAACATGCAATGGCAATTTTCAATAGCGTCTGAAACTCGCCACTCGATTGCAAAGGACAGAGTACTAAAACCAGCTAATAAATGTAGCAATATTTTATTGTAATATTTGCCGCTAGTAACACATAACATTAAATAAATTACTCATGAATGTATCTTTACAATCTGAATAATCCTAAATGATAAAATTAGTGTCCCTTCGTTTTGAGAGGCTCCGTAAACCTAGCGTTACAGAAAGGATACCTTTGTTTGCGTCCCGTTTTCCACGTCTTCATTTTGCGCAAAGTCCCTGAGCCTAGCAATAACAAGTATTAACTGCAAACATAAAATAATTTCTCTGACTCGTAGGATTTCCATTCTGCGTAACAAAGTGCATTCTATTTATATAAAATCGAGTCTCATAATTCATGTAAAGGGTTAACAGCGAGTTATGAAACACAGAGAGGACTCCGTTGGTTCGTAGGAATGCACTGCGCGCGGAAGAATTATGTAGGGAACCGAGCGACTCCATATTTCTCGTTCGACGCCAGACGATAATAATGGATCCGAGGGTGGTCGATGCAAGGAACACCGCATTTCGCATACAGAGATCACGATACCGCAATCGCGTGGGGGGCGGCAGTCGTAAGATAACGGCAAGAGCCTCGGTATGGACGTTTATCAATGATATACGATACGCACGCGCGCCTCGATATCGTCTCCGATGGTTTCCCGAGGACCGCGCGGAAAAGGGGTGTTCGATGTACGGCTGGCGTTATGCCACCGGGCACGCGACCCGCGCGTAAATACGAACCGCCTTGTACACCTGCTCGCCATCCAGCGAATCACTCTTTTTCGGTCACGGAGTATCGCGACGGGAGAGCGAAGCCACCTGGAACGACGCTAAACATGAGTTGCAATCGTGGAAACTGGGCCGCCATTGATCTATTAGGTTGGTAAGAAATTAATCTTTGACGCATGTTTTGGGATAACAATTCCCTTTTTTATGTTTACCTTCCCATGTCATCTTACAGTGCAGATGTCGTGCTGCATGATGATAGGTATGCTTTTGCTTTTACTGTTAATTTGTGCTCACTTGAAGTTATTGACTTCGTAATGGATAGCAAGCAAGTTCGTGTAATATTCGTTCGAAGGATTATTAGTTCCAGAACAACGGAATTTTACGCTACTGGAATTAACAAACTGTCACTTTATTGGCAAAAATGTGTAAATTGTAATGGATCTTATTTTGATTAAAAAAACTTATTCCGATTTGTGATATGTCGATTTAAAGATATAGTTTCGAAACCGACATTATTTTCTTACCAACCTAATATTTGTATCTGGAACAATCCACGCGCGATTGTTGTCAGTTATTACCAATGGTATAGATTATGGTTTAGATTAGTTAACACTCTATCGACTGGCAGTATTTCATTAATTTTGTCAATATCGAAGTTCAAACAGCTCTGGTAATTTTATCCATAATTCACCGGATTATTGAATTAAAATAATGCAAGAAGTTATCGTGACATTATTAGTTTACAGAAAATTATTGAGTTTCTTTTATAAGCAAAGTTCAATCAATGGAATGTCTATAAATAGGTTTTCGATAAATTAAGTATCAACTATCGCTACGTAACGAAATCAATTCTGCAACTGGTAATAGTCAGACTAGGGATTTCTATGCAAAATAAAAGTTAGTTTTAAGTAGCTATAATAAATCGAGAATAATGATACAATGTCCTTTTAAATTCTTTCAATGTCTTCACAATATTGCAGTTCACTTGGTCATCTATTCTTGTCACAAACGTATAAACTTTGCTGTCTCGTGATAGTTGACGATCATCATGCGCCGTTGATTCCGCTTACGGATGCAAATGAGCTAACCCTTCGAGGATAAGTTGAATGTCACCCGAGAATGAGGGTCTGCAGAACATTTAGTAGGTTTCGAGATAAATCCAACTGTAACAGGTACACCCACCGAAATGTAAAATACCGGTATTTGTCTCGGTTTTGGTATTTCATATTATTGTAATTCTATTTCGGTATTTATAAATTTCAGTATTGTAAAGATTTCGGTAATTTGTACATTTGTACATGTATATCGAAGCCGTGGGTAGGTAGTTATGCTTGAGACTGTATCGTTTATGATAACCTGACTTTGAGCATTTGTTAGACTACATCGTCGATTTTTAAATTGTTGAAATTTCGTATGAAAAGATCTTACGTCGGTGTACCTGAACTCACTTTAAAGGGTGGAGTATCCACTTTCAAGCCCTTCAATCTGAGAATCTTTTTTCTTGTAAGACGAGTGGCGAGACTAGAGATGCTTTTCTGCATTATGCTTAACTTGAATGGCTCTGGAAAATTTAACAAATGCTTGGCTGGATATATTTTAATGAGATCTAACTTTCAAAAGTTGACCTACGATGCTTTGTTCATATACACAAATATTCACATTAAGATAGGGAGTACGGACAAGGCCCAGTTTCGCTCACTGACTCAGCCACCTCGCGCCAGCTGATCTAGCCTCTCATTGGTCAGTATTTTTCGCTAATATTTCGTAGATAAAGTCGTGAATCGCATCTTCGCTAAGGAAAAAAATTATTTGAATCTACCTCAGAAACCTTTCATTTCTAGATTGCGAGTATCTCTTGAGACATCCTGTATACATACCGTTGCGAATTACCACAGTACAAATTAATCCCGACCGTAAAACGCAGTAAGCCTAACGAAGTCGCTATTAATTAACACCAGTGATTTACGAGGTTCGTCAAACCGTCTCGCAGATTCCGCAAAACTAACAAATTCGGACGGATCGTAAAGCGTCTTAATGGTTAATTTCGCAGCTTTGTGCAATCTGATTCACGAGACATTAACGCGGCAATTGCCGGAACAGAGAGAAACGTAGCGTCAGTCGCGGGGCTCGTATCGCGGCCTGACAGAAAGCAGGCGAGGAAGATTGCGGCAACGGAGAAAAGGGCGGGCAAAAATAAGCAGCGTAAGCATGTAAACGAGCGAAACGCGAATCCGCGTTACATTAAGAGATTCGTCGGGGATGCGACCAAAGGAAATGAGAACGCGGCGAGGTCTCGGGCGGGGGTGGGGCGGGACGGGACGGGCAAAGGAGACCGTCTTTATGCCTGGCCGCGAGCAAATGTACAAGGTTCGCGCCTCCTACCGACCCCCACGTGGATATTACCCCGCGGCGTGGTGCGGTGAGCGGCGCGCGGCGCGCGGCGGCGGCGCGGCGTCCCGACGCCGTGGATAATTGAACGGCGTAAAGTCGGCCGGCAGCGGGTCATAGTCGTTAACCTGGCAGTACCGCCTAGGCACGAAACGTATCGTTGGCCTAGCCTCTACCGGGTCTGAGGCTGTAAATTTTTAACGCGGCCGCGCGGATGGCGTTGTGGAAAACCGGCGTATATAAGGGTGCTGGGAACAAGTTAGTTAGAGGGAGTTTCGTGGCCCAGGACCGAGCGAAGAATTATTCTACTGGCGCGACAATTTTCTTCCGGCCGCGGAATGGTACCGAACGGCGCGCCGCTGCGAGATCTCGCCCATAAACTTTACGGCGATAATAAGATAGATGGAAATGGAAATGTTAAGCATGGAGGACTGTTTCGCTGGGTTGGAATCAATTCGGAACGACTTTGCTGGTCTCGTCAGTTTTGCCGGCCACAACATAATTAAAGCCGTATCAACTGCGAAAACTTTTACAAAAAAATTAAAGTTTTAACTATTTTTAGGTCTTTCATTACGCGTCTTCAGGTCTTCATTACTATTTCACGAGCAGTTAAGAAAATGACTATTTTTAGTCAAAAACAGTGATATCTTAAGTGCAATATGTGACAATTAAATGGCAATTTCATACTTTATATTGTATTGGTATTAAAAGAATTTGATTAATGAATAATAGTCGATATGTTACCTTCGAATAGGCGAAATGAAATAGATTTCCTAATCGTTCATTGAATGAACGATTCAATTGATCTAAACCAACCCGAACGATCTTGAGGCATGAACGTACCACGGGCCAATAAATTCTCCTTCCAGTTGCAATCCAAGCTAAAAGGAGATTTCCGCGAAAACACTTTACTCGAGAGTTCACTAAGAGGTGCAAACTCAAAAGAGCACATTGTAGATTAATCTACAACGAGCAGTTCTGTTTCCACTCGCAGTTTACAAACTTGTAATCCAAATCATATTCGGATTTAGCGAACGAGGGTAGTATGATTTACGAGTTCGCGAAATTCGGGAAACGAATTGCCGCGAGACGACGCCACCTTGTTCCTCGAAAACGAGAAAAAGGGAGAAACGGCGAGAAGAGGTCGCGAGAGCTCCCGAATCTCAGCGACTCTCTTAGCTATGTATAAGCGGGTTCTGTCCGCGATAAACGCGGCAGAACCATTTCTTCCGTTCCTTTGACCTGACGGAGCTTGTCCACAAAGCGAACCGCAGGCCGCGTTCCCATTTGGAAATTCGGTATATTTCCGTGAACCGTTTCAACGGGTGTACAACAGGTCCAGAAATTTGCGCGGCCATCGTTGTTTTTACTGACCATCGAACAAACTAGGTAGACTCACTTTACTTGCGAATTAATTTTAATAAATATCTAGTGGAAGATGCAAACTTCCGATCTTTGATATGTCGTTAGTAGCGATATTTTGATATATCGTTGTCACTCTGAGTAGCGTTATGGTGATTTGATGGTCGTTGAAAACATTATTAATATGATAATACTCATGGAACAGCGTATGGAATTTCTTTATTTATTTAGACTATTATTTATTCTATTATTAAACCACTAATTTATAATCACGATCAGATATCCTTTTAACCTTTAATGGGACTGCCAATTACGGCCAATTATTGTTTCAATTAATATTGCATATTTCCAAATTAGTCAGAGGAAGGAGACATACGTTAAAACATTGCAAATTTGATAAATAAATAAAAGATTGCATAAATATCAAATTCATATCACATTAAAGTACATTAAGATCTATGTCTTTGAATGTTTGATACATACGATCATGAAAATATTTCCCTATGTCATCAGAGACACTGTATTTTACTTTGAAACAATTCCAAGTCTAATATAGACGATCCTTTTAACGAAATTAATTTACGATAAATAACAATAGCGGTGAAATCATTTATTTGGAATTTTGCCCAGCCAGATTGGCGATTCGCAATAGTATACGCCGCCGAGTGTATTCGCCGTTGCTCGAGCCCATTCAGAGGCAATGCGGAGTCGGACGTGCGCGTATGCGCTCGTTCCGGGCTGAATTATGCGAACGGCCATCGCGAAAACCACGGAATGACGTGATCTCGACGAAATTTGTACGCGAGATCGTCCGTCGCGCGGAGGAGCTCCAACTGCCGGCCGCTGTACGTGTTGAAACTGCAGGAAACGACCGAGCCGAATTACGGCAGATAATTTCGCGCGAGCCCGGGCCAGGAGGCACTTTCCGCGGGTACACGAGTCATGATCTGGGACCTGTAATCTGCAGCTGGATAATCCGGACTTGATAATCAACGACGGTCGAGCCGCGCGATGAGTTGTAACCGAGTTTGTCCTCGCCGATCTCATCCTGACTGGGAAATATTTCCATTCGATAGTAGAAAGACATATTTGAAAGTTTCATTTAACACTAGGTTTAACAAAAGCAATTATTCTATATTGTTTGACGAAAGTAACAATAGTATTAATGAGATTTTTAGTCAGTTATATTGTAATATTTCCGAGTAGCAGGTTTAATCAATTTGTTGTAAATATAATGGTAATTATACTGCGGTTTCCTCTGGTTTTATCTCTTGTTTCTAATTATATTTGCAACAGAAGTATTGTTTTCGTTTAACTGAATATTCAAAATTAAATTATCTCAAATTAGCTACGATTAACTTAAATCAAGTTAAATTAAATTAAACACATGTACTTTTATAATATCAAGAAACGAAAATTAAAAAATTTGAGTAAACCTAGTGTTTAAATTGATTTAAATCAAGTTATAGTTCACAATGGAACATTATTTTAAGTTCACAAATGTTCCCGTATGAAATGAACCACAGTTTAGCAATGATGATCATTGTCATTCAAAATTGATGAATTTAATATGTTGCAAGTGTAGTTAGCAATATACTCAATTGTCATAGAATACAACTTTATCTCATGGAACTCTGTGGGTTTCGTTACAACTTAAATTCTAGATCTACATGAGAAGTTGCCTTATATGTAATTGCTTTTCACTAGCAGGCATTCCGTTCACCTCGCTGACAAAATAAATATTAATAGGCATCAATATCAGACCTTTTCATTAGGCCATACCGTTGATATGAAAAGACTGATCACAGAGTCTGGCTATTAGATCCATAACTCATTACTCGCCTCCTGTACGATATCGAAACAAAGCACATAACGAGAGATTATTCAAACGAATAACATGAAAGGCTCCAATGCACCTGCGGAGAGATTTCAAACTATGCGAACAAGAGGCTATTGTGCTGCGTTTCTTGTTCACACAATGCGGGACTGTTATAATTAATTACAATTTGCAGTTGAAGATAACCGTGTTCGCAGTTCGATACAAGCTAGTTTCTCGATTAATCCACTGCCTCGTAAAAGCCAGCCAGGTACGAGTCGTTACACGACCACGCGGCGAACAAACACGCGAACTCTATTTAATTGACTTGTCATTGCCATCGGACGGATACAGGATGTTTCAAGTTTTTCAAGCGAACTAAAACTGTGCAGTCGAGGCTGCGGTGAGACAAACGTATAGTACATGCATTAGTTCATTTCTGCTTTGTTTCGAAGTTGCAGCGAACATTTTACCTACGAAGTAGATGTTATAATTCAGTAAAGTATGACTTGGAAGGTTGTTCGCAGATAACAATCGTGAAACATTGTTTAAAAATCGAATTAAATGAGTGTCTGTATTTACAATTTATAGTATAAAAAAATTACGCGCCAAAGAAGTAAAAAAGTTAAAATACGAGAGCTTTTTAATTTATTTTGTCGTTCTATGGGATAGTAAAATTGTAGCACTGTAGTTGAGTTATTGTCTAGTAGACTAGCTCCTCTATTATTCGAACAAGGTAGTTAAATGGTAGAGTAACCGTATAAACGTAGTTTTCCACGATTAAAAATTTTAAATAACATTTAGAATCTATAATGCTGAATATAAATATTATGTAATTATTAATACATTAGCATTAAGATCCTATATATGTTTGTACTGTAGCAACAACTGCTAACAAGAACTCTATCAAAATTTCACTTCGAACATAACCTATACGAACAACCAGCATTACGTTCCATTGCCAAATAAGGAATGGTGAAGCCAGTTTATTCGATGTTCCACAATATCGACCATTCATCATCGCGTCGATTCGTCGTCATTGGACAGATTAAGTCGCAAAAACGAGGCCAGAAGTTGATAAGAGAAAAAGAAAGTCTGCACGGCGATGCGAGTGCGCCGCGCGCGATTTACTTGCTCGCAGCAGAATGCGAGATTGAAGGCAATTGAGCGGCAGACATCTGTCGAAAGGGAACAAGCACGTACGACGATCGTGGGGGCACGTGTCTTCGAGTAACCATGGCGAGGCGGTTCGTTTCGGGAAGACAATCCCGGCGTTGGGCACGAATAAATTACCGTCGCGGCGTACTTACTCGCGCGACTACCAGCGACCGCGATCCCGCGTCGACGACGTCGTCTGGCGATGCCTCGCGGCTCCTTTGAACCAGCTTTCGACGGCTGTTTGTTTTCCTTGATTTTCCGAGCCGTCTAAGGCGCGCAACTTTCCGATTGAAACGTCTCGACGACAGGGAAGATAGCGCGCGGAACACCCCTCGGACGGACGTCTTCCTCGAATTCGCGCGACCTCTCTCGCTCGTTTCAGCGCGAAACTCTTCCACGAACCGGCGCATGAAGTCGGACCAGTGGACAGACTTATGGGACACTTCAAAAATTATCTGGATGACGACGGTTGCACACGCGTTGGCGCTCGTTTCGATTTGTTGCGTATTTGTGCGTCGTTTTATCGAATAGGCGCTGCAAATTATAACCTGCAGCATGCCACAGTGGTAGAAAACAAACGAATACGAAGCTTTAATTATTATTGTGAGTAAGATAACGTGATGCTTGTAATTAGAATTAGTTGTAACAATTTTGAGAATTGAAAAATATCGTAAGCTAACACACAGGTCAGAACGATGTTGATGCATTCTTTAAGTAGTTACAGGAACGACTTGCTTTATGATTTTTAGGTACACTATGTTGCCATTTGAGACCTTACGTTTAAATTTCTTTTTTTAACATTTCAGTCTGCTACATCGATAATAAACCTACTGAGCTGATTAAAATCTTGCTGCAATTATAAAGTCTCTTTCATAGAAAATAATTGAATTTTCTTAATGCAAGCATACATTGGGATAAAAATGACCGATGGTCTAAATAAACACAGTCTCTCCATCGTTGTAAAGCAACTCTCGTTTAAGACTTCGTAGTAGGTTTAGAGTTAAAATTAACGTCATTCCTTTCACCAGATACAATAAACACAGTTTAGTAATTATACGAATAATAATAATAATATTAAATAACAATTTAAGCGATGACGAGTATAATACCATAATTTAGACACTATACATAGTTCTATTTAATAAACACATATTTTTTATTCGCTTCTTTTACTTCGTCTAGACCTTCTAACATTACAAACATCTTAAAATTAAGCATTGTAAAATTTAAAAAATATTAATTTCTACTCGTCTTAACACAAAACATTGCTATTCCTCCATGACAAGTAATCCCGTTGAAACTAGATAGCTGATTAAACCGAGCATATTTCAATGATCGTCAAGAATTCGTTTCCGTTGTCTAACGTTCGCAGGAAACGTCTCGAACGCGCGGAAATCCGTAATCCATTCGTCGAATCACAGCATCCGAAATTCCATGGAACAGATCCATAAAACGCGCGCCTCTCCGACGCTCGACCCCGCAATCTTCGTTCCGTCGACGAGCCCCGGCGTTTTCGGATTTTAGCAGATACGAGTGCTGGATAATGCGAGCAACGAATATCGAGTATCGAGCGCGCGTCTAGTATTTAACGTCGAGTGTCGAGTTTCCAGCCGCCACAGACACAGCGCCAGACACGTCTATCGACGAGGCTGCCAGCAGAGGCGCACGCCGCAATTTCGAGTTAGCTGTGCGCGCACCGCAAATTGCGACCGAAACGCGGGATTCTAGGGATCAAGCTACCGTTTCTCTGCGGCGGCCACCTCTTTTTTATAACTTTATCCGTTGGCAATGTCCTTTTTCGTTATTCCGGCGGCCGATGCGACGCGGATCAAAAGCGCCGATCGGCCAGCCCGGTTTTTCGACGTTCCCTGCAGCTCCGTAAGAAACGCGAGTGTCTACTCATTTATCGTACACTATTTCTGTGGGCATTAAATGAACGCGGAATTATCTGAATACGAAGGAACTGTGTTTCTTTTAACATTAGAATTACAGTTCATGATACTATAAAAATGTTTTTGTTTGTAATTTTTACACGTACCTCGTTATTCAGGCATATATTATAATAAAAATCGTAGGATGTTTGAAAAATCCAGTCTTATTGTTATAAAATAATATACATAAGTTATGTTAGTTCTACTGCTAAATCTTTGCACTCGAAGCCATTTTAATTGCAAATCAGAAATGATTTTTCTGGCTCATAGTATTTCCATTCTATGCAACAAAGTGCACTTTTATGCATACGAAACTGATCCTTGTGACTCATACAAACAGTTACCACTATTTAATAATTTTTTAAATCTAAACATTGTTGGTATAAAAATTATTTTTGGACGTGATAGAACAATGGACGAACCACGAACTCACTATTCGAGTGAAAAGGGTTAATACAAACGTCACGTAAAGCCATTAAACTCATTATCTTTATCGAGAAATTTTAACCTATATAAAAATAGAGAAGCTCCAGCAAAATTATTTACGATACCGTTTATATCAAATGCTCGTAGCAAACAATTGTTAAATTTTCTTACGAGATTAAACAATCGCGGTGCACATTGCGTATAATATATGGAAATTACGTTCCCCGCCCGTCTTTATCGCCGAACCAACGGAAGTTGTGGATTTTCGTTCAAGGAACGGACTTCGTGTCGCCCGTCGGGATGTGGAATTTTTCGCAGCTGTTTCTCCGCCCCTGTCCGGTTTAAATAGGATTTCGTTTAGTCGCGGCGGTTTCTTTTCCCCGGCGGCAACTAGTTCTTCAGCTATTCAGGGGAGACGCGAAACTAACCAGAATTACGAGCCGCCGGAGCAATTAAAATTAACGAAGTAATGCACCGAGGCCGGTCCGTTTTTCATTTTACGTGTTCCGCTCCCCGGCCGTCGACCGCGCGTTATGCCGTTATATATTATTTAAATAAACTTTGACATCGCGACGGGCGTATTTCATTCGCGGGGCGCATGCCTAAAATTCAAGCTGCAATTCTTGCCGCGGAACGCTCCGCCGACCAGAAATAATTTTCATTCCCTTCCCGGGTTACGCGCTCATGTTTTCATTTCGCTTCTGCGCCACCCCTCGCCCCCCGAACACTTCCAGCCTCCTTCTCAATTTCTCCGGAAGAATGTGCGAAAAACGTGATGAAACGGAGAAGACGGTGCTCTCTCCATTACGTCGTCCCACGTCTATCCCGTATTCTGACAATGAGAATTATTAAATTCTTAAGAGAAACGAGCATACCCCATTGCAATGATTTCTTTTTTTTTTGGACCGGTGCGATAACGTATCTGTATTTTTATTGAATCGAAGCTTACGATTGTCGTGTTCCAAAAAAAAACGGAGAAACAATGTTTTGATATTTCACGTAGAGATAGGCGAACAACTGTCAAGTAAAATTGCAAAAGCTTTTTCTAAAATTTTCTCATGTAACAAAAATCGCCGATCGGAAGGACACTATCTATAGTAAGATTATAATGCTCTGCAGTTCTAAAGATATCTGAAACTATCTTCCAGTTTTTGTTATTTTTGTTTATTGTAGTGTTCTTAACTTCTTGCTTCCAGTTTCGTCAATTAAATTATTCTAACTTGGAGGAAATTCTAGGAGTTGGTTTTCGAACAGCAATATTTATGTTAAATATTATTTAGCAAACTATATTGTGTTTTCTGTAAATATCAGCATGGCAGTCTAAAATAAACCGTTAAGATACGGATGATTTTTGTAATAAAAATTACTTCCTTGTTTCAAGAGCCGCGCATTCTTCTGCACTGTTTGATGAGAATTTAGATTTTCACGGCGCGAATTTCCAGAATGAAAAATACTGCTTGTTATCTTTTCTTTCGAAATGTCTGCTTTTTGCATCCGGCAGTGTCATCAACGTTTTACGTTATAACTAGTTTGCCGAAAATCTTTCTTATTTATAAAATAAGGCTACAAGGAAAAATGCCACAAATGACAATTTTAAAAAATTTAAATTAATTGAACTATAGCATATAGGTTTCACGTATTTATCAAGAAGAAACGTGATGAGAATAAATTCCATAGAGTCGGCAAAATTGTACAATTCGTAACACTTTTAACCCCTTGCCGTACTTTGACGACTCTGAGTCGTGATTATGATTTCTAACATTAACCTGTTAAGTAAGGATGTGTTTCACCGTTTTAATTCGAAGTAAAACACTGTCTTTTTGCCACTAATATTTCAGTACTTGAGTAATTGTAAGCACGCTATAAATATTAACTTCATTTCTCCAATTCTCCAGAAATCATTCCAATCGAAAATGATTTAATCATTGTAACTGCGAAGATAAAAGTACTGCTGCAAGGGGTTAACACGAAGATGTCTCGAAAGTGAAAACATGCGTCTTGCGACAGATTTGAACGGTTCACTTAGGGCTACGAGGCTCTCCCCTTAAATCTCCCTCGGCAGACCTAATCGTGACCTTTCCGCCCTGAAATCAGGCGATCCCCGAGAAGCGTCGCGGCTCGGCGCAACAAACGTCTTGACTCGGTAGCAAGTGGATCACGGCCGATAAACCGTGTAAGCCGAATTGTCATGGTTCGGGGGACAACGAATGCACTAACGATGCGCTTTAATCCAGATCTTTCATCCGAGGCATGCATCGCCGCCGCCGCCGCCGCCGCCGCCGCCGTTGGAACGCGTCCTCTCCCCTCGGTTAAGGCACATAGACACACAGACACAACGACCGAGAGCTTTTATTCCCCGCGAGGCTGCGACGACTCTCTCTCCCTCTCCCAGCGTCTCTCTGTTTTTCGTGTGCTCTCGCCTCCTCTAAAGGAGGCGGCGGAAGACAATGGAATGCTTACGTCAAAACCCGCGCGCGCTGCGTCGGTATTTCATGTCTCAATTATTTCCCACAAAAGCAGCCGGAGAAGAGCGTCGGAGGCTACGTCCTCTCCCTCCTCTCTCTCTTCTGGCTAACCGTCACGACGGTTAACACGCCGGTTAACCGTCGTGAAACGGAAATTTTCACCGGCGATAGAACCGGCCGCGTTCTTTCCCGGCTGCGCCGACCGAACTGGTGATCGCCGTTTCTCGGGGATAACTGTCTGCTAAAAGAATTCCATCCTGTGAAATCAGTGACCCGTCATTTTGACGGATTCCGTAAATCTAGTTGTTCGTTCGTATCGCGTTGTGAAGCCGTCTACGGTGCGTCGTCGTCGAAGGGTGTAGATCTTCGACTCAGGTTTTCCTGGCAACGCGTACTGAATCGAATTCCCTACAACCTGGTCGGGTTCTAAGGACGTTAGAATGAATGGATGAACACTATATTGTTTAACACTTGTCACTTTATTTTAACTTTTAAACTGTTCGGCGGTATAAAGATAGCGACGGGCTGAGCTAATGCAGTTACAAGTTTTCTGAATGAGAGTTGTGTTAAGAGTGACGAGAGTGATGCTATTTTCTTCAGAGGTGAGCTCGGTATGGGCGTGGATTTCGGATGAAACAAGCGGATTTGTTGATGATATTTTTCGAACTTGAGAGAGGGAAACGGCGGTTATGCATTATTGGCTGTTGAAATAGCACAGATAGGAAATAGATGAAGCGACAGACGGAAAAGGAAAGAAGAACCGGTAGCCGCCCAGAGTACTGGTCGCTTGCAGGTATGAACCGTACCCTGACTCGGTGCGCACGTGCCATCCGCATGTCTCGGAATTTGACCGTAGCAGGCAGTAAACCCGGAAAAATACCTCTACTTAGACAGGACATGCTAAATGAAAGTTTGTAAACGCGGTAATAGCTCAACTGTCGGTGTGCAGCTGCTGGTCATAATGTAATAAAGAGATAAAAATTTAGTAACGACTTTTCAGAGAACTGCATGCTACGGATGGGTTCCTATTGAATTGGTCTTACAGTGAGTAATTTCGAAATGAACCTATTGTACCGGTAATGTTCGAGGGTTAATTTTAACATGTAATAATCCCAAGGCATTCCGTAGCTCTGGACGAGGTAACGCGGAAACTAAAATATTTACGTTGGAATTTAACATGCTAGGGGAATGTCGCAATATTCATAAACTACGGTCTTCGGACTGCTTGGGTTTATTAGCTGCTATCTTAATTGTGAAGAGCTATGGGACGACATGAACTAACGTAGACTATGCTGTCGTATGCGACTAGCAAAACGAATAACAATAAAATAATAAATTAAAGAATCAATTCGGCCGGCTCTGGCCGGCTGAACACTAGTGTTAAATATTAGTGGCAAAAAGACAGAATTTTTTTCGATTTCAAAAGACGAAATAACATTCATACTTAACAGGTTATTGTTAGAAATCATAATCACGAGTCAGACTAGTCAATGTATGACAAGGGGTTAACGAAGCTAATAGTGTATACTGCTTTATAATCATGGCAAGATTGGATTTATTTAAATCTCGGGCGATTTATACGATAATATGTGCTTGGGCGAAGAAACTCAACTCTCCTAGAAACGTGTTTCTAATAACAGGAACTTTAATAGAAGAAATCAGAATTAGTCATATTGATTGATAGGATCTACATATATTATTGATTTTATAAATCTTGAAAGTGCTTACATTGTACTTTTAAATCTAAGAACGTAAACAACAGAAATTCAATAATATCACTGCAGTTCGCATGTTTTGCATCACCAAAGTTATTACTAATTAATTAAATAACATATGTATCGATAAATTTGCATACTTCTTGCTGAATTTGTAGTTTTGCTTCGGCTATTTGAAAGTCACACATCGTCTAAAAACAAAATGCAATCCGAAAGAATTAAATTTGTAGCTGGCAGTACGGAATATCGAAAACGTCTCCGAGCAAAGTCAATTAATCGTATTCGCTAAAACGTCTTCGATCATGATTCAATTAGCGCGGGCACCAACGGAATAAACGCGATACGGTATATGCATCGCTTGCGTCGGACGGATTTCGATTTTCTGAATGTGCTTAAATTCTCTGTGACGGCGTTCTAGGTATATCGAACTAGGTAAAAGTCTAATCCCGGATTAATTAAAATGACACATCACCGGGATGAACAGCGCGCCGTCCGCAGACGACGTCAAAAACCGTAGTGGCTCGAATAGGATCACATAAATTTCGCAGACGATCGAAACGGAATTTTAAAGCGGACCTAATGGACCCTCCTTCGCGATTTGAATTCTCACAGCCAGCTTCGTAAATTATTTCGACAGGTTGGGTGTCTTCCCGTGAATAATGAAGCGCGGCTCAAGCAGTGGCTCGAACAAATCCCGCGGATTCGAGATGCACGGCGTTATCGATCCCGGGTTTTTATAAACAGTGCCGTTGCATTCGCCGAGAAAAATTTCGACTAATTACTACCTTGCGGACCCTTTCAAAATGGTTGTCATTTTGAAAGAAAAAGGTTGAACCCTTGTTCTTTTTCTTTTCTAATGAAGCTCGTTCAAAAAAGTGCAACGAAGAAAACTGACTATTACTACGATATATGTCATTAGCGATTATAATATTATTATATCCGCATGATGAGTAATAGAAAAGTGACTAAATTGTATATATTAATTAATAAAAGAGGAACAGAATGTTTAAGGATGGTTTAAAAATTGTTGAAAGTCCATAATATACAACGAAGGACATTACCCATCCAAAGGAACATAAATTAATAATTTCATTTCGTACTGTCGTGTAGAAAAAGAATTTTCATCTACCTCTTGGCACAGTAGAGTAATTGAAAATTCCAATAACAGGATCCTGATTAATAAAGCATTAACAAAAATTGTTTATCATCGCTTATGTCTACAAGGTGTAAAAAGTGTCTTCGACATATTAACTACCATTACGCAATAGATGTTGTCCTTAAAAATTGAATAAAAATAAATAGACTCCTAGTTAAGCTCCCCAGACTATAGCGTTCCTAGAGATGAAACGGATGTATGTAATAATCTCCGGGTCGGCGTTAGGAGATTTTCCCGAAGCAGATAATAGCAAAGTCCCATTGTCTGTGCAGTTTTTGAAATCTCTTACCTCTATACAGTTGAACCGCAAGAATCCGTCGTTATTATGATGCGAGATGGCGGCGCGCTGTTTAGCAGCGACTCCTCGTAAAAATAAGCCGTCGTTAACAAACAGAAAACCAAATACCGGGGAAAGTCGGATCACCGGAGCGATTTCACATTTCTCTTCTCAGGATTAGCAAGCGGCATCGAGGGGGGGACTGGTCGTTGAAGCAGGCGCGCATTAGCGGTGTTAGCGCGGTTCTGAAACAACAAAGCCGGCTTCGGCTCCCTTTGTACCGGAAAACGGTACAATGACGGCCGCGCGGAGGGGGTGGCAAGCTTCTCGTCTGAGCTTTGCAAATTAAAAATGTAGTTTAACGGCGCCACCGTCTGCCTGGTCCGAGAGCTCTCTGTCTACCAGCCGAAACATCGGGCTCGCCTCCGTGTCGAGAGAAACTTCTTGGTAAAATTCACGGCGTCTAAGCTACCGTGGAAGAAATGCTCTAGGGACGCGTTTATATACGCGGGTGTAAAGAGAAACACGTCATATACTCTCGCTTTCGAGATATTGTTCTTTAACGCGATTCTGTCGTATGCAGCTTGACACGTGACGGAGATTTAGAATCTGGTAGGTACGTGTTCTTTTAAAGTAGGAGTAAAATTCTGTTTTGTCTAATTAATGTCTAAACATATAAGTACATAAATAATTCATCGATGTTAATCGCAACTAACGATGATGTTCGTTTAAATCTTTAAATATAATAAATATAATAATATGTATTATATAATAAATATAATAATATAATAAATATAATATGAGATATAATAAAGTATTATATTTAATCTAAAGTATTGATTCGTATTCTTAATATTTTTAATTAGTTAAAAAGGATCTAAAAGCGTTGTTAAATTATCTCCTGCATTTACTGTTTCTTATTGTTAACGAAATTCAAATTGCATTAAAGTACAATCAATTGCGACCAATCAATTTGGTATACGGTAATTATAAATTTCGTTTTTCTGTAAAGTAATCGTTACCATCGGAAAAGTACGTATTACCATAATTGCGTAGAGAAAATTCCTTAAAAAATCACATAAATCTCGTGTTCTTATTAAAAAAAACCGCCACATAAATCTTGTATTCCACAGTTCGATGAACACATAAATTCAAACTTCTCGGAGCCGTGTTACGCGACATTTTCGTTGCAGCCGCAGACGGATCGTCCGCCCGAAGGAAATCCGAGCGGAAACTCCGAACGGGGGAATACCGCGACCGAAACATTTTCCTGCGGTTAAGACGAAAAATCGTCGGCGGCTTAACAATGCGAGATAATACCGGAAGTTCTTTCGCGTGTATCCCGAAACAACCGGGAACATTTCGCGGGGGAATCCAATTGCGTGCGGAGGGATGGGAGGGGCAGTTTAAACCGTTTCCGGATGCCCGGGCGGAATACCATAAAACGGAAATGAATAACCGAGAAAATTCCTGACGGTCTTCGGACCCCCGCTCCGTCGCGGGAAGTTCGCGTAATCGTAAACGCGGCCCCGGCCCCGGCCCCGCGACTGCCAGAAATTTCTTTGGGCGATCGGGAAGAAAATTTGCGGAACGCGGGCTGGCACCTTAGCGCGGCAACAACTTGGCGAGGCCGCGCCGTCGGTTATTTATTCGCCGTTTAATAAGCAATCTAAATTCCGTCCATCCTTATGAGTCGCGACGGAGTGTGCCCCCTCCTCCCCCCAGCCATCGTCCCGATCCCAGCCTCATTCGCCGACGACCCCATTCGCGTCGCTTACCGAGTCAAATCTCTCCAAATCGATCCGCCGCCACCGCACCCGCGCATCACCTGCGGGGTCGGTCGACGGATCTCCGCGCTCCGGCACACGAATTCGTCGGCCGCGATTCGATAACTCGCGCGGCGCATCGCGTCGCGTCGGGCCGCGTCGCAACGTCGCCGTCGACGAGTTAAATCCGCTCGGGATATCCGGAGACGCGATCTCGGGGCACGATGAATTATAGATAAAGTTCGGTGACCGGGCGCCGCGCCGGATCGGTTCGGAGAGAGAGAGAGAGAGAGAGAGAGAGAGAAAGAGAGCCGCGCGCGAGCGCCACGACAACGCCGCCGCGCCGTCGACCGATTAGAATTTTATCGGCCCGTATCGCGGGGCCCCAATTAAATTCCCTCGATTATGAAGTCCGTCGGTGCTTAGAACTCTCTCTTTCTATCTTTCTCTTTCTCTCTCTCTCTCTCTCTCTCTCTTGCTCCCTCTCTCTCTCTCTCTCTCGCGCCCCTCCGCTCCTACCCTGATACGTTTTAATTGCTTCCCAATTATATCGGATTTATGGACCAGCCGGCAGCCTTACGGAGAGCTTGTAACGAGCTCCGCCATTATCCGACAGTATCTTAATCTTTGCTATCTTAAGGTCGTATTACCATCCGTCTATTAGTCCGCTGCCTTGGCTAGCCGGGCAAAAAGGTTAACCGAAAATTATTGTGTAGTCTGGTTTTTGGAAATCAATTTCGTCGACCGGCTCTAATCTTCTTGGTTAGCTGAAAGTTCCTTTCGGTTTTCAAGAATTGTAACATTGTGGACAAATAATATCTGAACACCTTTCAAAACCGAATAACTTTTATAAAATTGAACGAAATGGTATCAATTGTTTGATAGTTCATATAAAAATTCTGATCTTGATGAGAAGTGTCTCCGAGGTGTGTTGTTTTTTTTTCTCGTTGTATTCTATAATTCTATGCAATTGTTACTTTTGCAGAACTTTTTACACATACTTGTATTTCTATTACCGGAAAAGATCCATCTCGTTTTCGAATATATTATAATCCTTCCGTTTTAAAAACTGTTCACGTATATTTCTCAATAACTGTGTGCCGTTTCCGCTTTTAATTGTACGAACCGAGGATATAGTGACTAATTGCATAAGTATAACAGACGAGGGAATAAATCTTCGCGTTAACAGATCGTTGACCGACAAGATAGCTCCCGATTTTCCGAAACCATTGAATAATTAATCGATAGACTATTTACAGACTCTTCATTTCCCTCCGAGGAGCTTCTTTAAATATTAACACCTTACTTACCGACAGTCAGATAAAATTTCTAATGATTGAACTGCATATAAAAAGAGATCGATAACAACCCATTAAATGTCTATTTCAGACGAAATTGTCGCATATTATTAATCCAAGCAATTGATTGCACAGTACTTAACTTACTAATGATTGAACAGTATGAAAAAAGAGATCAATAATAACCAATCAAATATCTATTTCAGACAGCGCGAATTAAATTTCTGTCATTTTTCAGACACTTCTGTATCTGCGATCACAAAAGGACAACTACGGAAAACTGCTTGGTAGATAAAGTGTTAAGTTGCGCTCGGATGTAAACGTTTCTACTGTTCCGAGCAATTGGCAAGAGAACGTTGGAACAGACCCGAAGGTTCAAAAAGGAAGATCGCCGGGAGGAGGCAACGAATGTACACCGATACACAGTGCGCGAGTTCCAAACATCGTTAGTATGCACCGCTCCATCATTACCATTCGTTCTAATACACAGCGGCTCGGACGTCTCTCTGGGGTATCGTTCCCGATTATTACTCCGAAAGGGTTGCCTTAGTCGGAAACAGCACCTGAGGGTGCACTACCTTTACCCTGCCTGGCAATGCCATCCCTTCATTGTTGCCACCCCCCCCCCCCCTCTCGTTGACCAAATCTTCCGGCGCTCCCTTATCAATGACCGGAAATCCAAGGAGCGTTCTGCATTCTATTTCATCGAAAAAAACTTGAACCTCGTTCGTATATATCTTCGCTTTCTATCCTTCACCTTTGTTTCACTGGGCTCCCAAAGTACCCGGGTACCTTCTTTGATGAGTTAATTAATTTACATACGTGACAAGGTTATTAACAAGCCCGGCTTTGAGACGAAATAAAATGGAGCCAGACTAGACGTGATTCAAATTTGTGACGATTAGAAGGAAGATATTGCGATCAATGAAGTCTCGGTGTTAGTTAAATTTAATTTCGATTTTTCTCTGGTATCTGTACGTAGATTTTATTCTGAATATCTTTAGTTTCTATATTGTCTACAGTTAAGTAAAGCTATTTAATTGAAGTTAAAGTGATCCAAGTAGAACACTGTTTATAAGATCATCATTTTAATTTCCAGCAGAGTTGATTAATTTAGAGAATAATGAAAGTAACACGTACAATTTCGAGGGTTGCAACAAACAAACGGCAAGCACCCGTGACAAAGCAGGCTGGAATTGCATTAAAATTCTACAAATGAAACACTGCTGCAATTAAATAAAAATAAATAAAACACCTCGTACAAGGTGCACTGTGACTAAACAATTATCCTACAACACTTTTCCAGATTCATTTTCAATTTATAAAATACACCTCGCACAATAGTATGATCTCAAAAGTTTCTAAAAATTCTGCTTAAGAATGAAGTATTCGGCAAATAAAAAGAAAATTGTTCGGATTCCAACTGTGGGAAGTAAAAATTGGCTCGTAAAAATTCTGAACGGTAATTGTTTAATTGTAGCATCGTTCAGGACCGTCCCCGAAGTTCCCGGGAAGAATTTTGGAGGATCCCGACGGTGCCGTTCCGAAGAACGAGGGTAGACGGCGTTACCGGCGGGAACGGCACAACGTGACCCCGTGGCCAAGTGCACGGATTTTCGCGCGTAGCACACGAGGGTGTAAGGTGCTTACCGCGGTCCCCGCCGCAGGAAACGGTGCCCTCGAGAAGCCGGAGAACGTATTCGAGGAACGCGCGCCGCGTCGTTCCCGCTCGTTAACCAGCGCACGGTGGTTTCTTTTATTCGAGGGTTGGCTTGGTTGTTCGGTGAATTACAAGGTCGCTCTGTATAATTAAAATCCGTGGTCGCGTCACGGCCGCGCTGCTGTTTCTCTACCTCGACATCGCGCCCTTTTATTTCACTTGCAAGAACCCGCCACTTTTTGTTGTTCGATTGTTGCTCGTCGCTCGAACATTTTCCTAAAATTGACTGAACGGCGAGGACACGGAGTTTAGTAATCGATGATTTTTCTTTGGCTTCATTTTTGCGATTAGAAAAGTATTCGAAGGCTTTTTAGAATGAGATAACTTTTGAACCAAATGATGAATTTAATCGAGGAGTTACAGAGACTAACAATATTCTTCAAATCGTCGTATTAAACTCAGATAAGCTAGTTAAAAACATGTGTTTCTTACTCATTGTCATTTCAATCATTTGTAATTTTTAAAAATATTTTCTAGGTATTGTTTTTTCTTTTGGAATCAAGTCAATTGGTCCAATCTTGAAAAAGTTGTTGTCAATATCTAAAAATATGTAAAAGATATCCCAGAAAGACAACTTACTATATACGCTATCGCCATTTGCTATTTCCATTACGAAAATAATTAATTAAACGTGTTGTATAAGCATAAAATAATTTAGTCAACCAAAACTGTGAACTGTCCGGATACTATGGCATAAATTACGACTTCAAGTAACCTTTAAATATATCACGACTTTAATTCCTGTTAATTTACTGGAACAAAGGCCAAGTTCAGTAATTAACGAATTCCGTGCATCAAAAGAATTCCCATTTCCTGCGTGCACAACAATACTTAAAGAAACAGCAGGCGCGTCCCACGGAATGTTCCGTCTGCTCGAAGGAATAAAATAAAGAAAGCTGAGATAGTTTTCGAAGTGTCGCGTACGAATGTGCAACAGTTTGATAGCCAGCGTCTGGACGAGCTCACGGCTCCGGATGGAAAAACGATCGTGTTGGGAGGACTGTCAGTTTTCGACCATGGGATGGGAATCTCCGGCAGAGACTTCCACCCGCGAATAGTTTGAAAAGGTTTGCCGGCAGTCGGCACTCGTGTCGAGAGAATCCTGTCGCTAGCCTTTGACGGGAGAACTGTTTCAGGTGCGAGAGCCACTTTAGCGGAAACCACCCCCTGACACTCGCGCGCACAGCTAGAGCTTGTTCTGTCGATCTCTCGCGCCGGCATGGAAGGGTGGTAAACGTGTCGCGTTAGGAATACCTAGGGGAAAACCACGGGTGAAGCGTCGGGTAAAGATTTTCTGGATTCCAGTGCCATTTCACCGGATCGAACGTTACACTAACTCCGGCCTGCCGTTTACGTTTATTCGCTCTGATCCGATCCGATCGATTACTTTGTTCCGCATCGGCGGCAGATCAAACTCTTCGATCTTCAAAGCCTGACACCGAGCCGTTGCGAGTTTAGAAGTTGGTATTATCGAATAAAGAGATCTGCAAGTTCCTGTCGAAGTAGAATTTAGCGAGAAGAATGGCCGGTTTATTCTTGCAGCTGTGAACAGAATCTCGATTATTAGGGCTACGCGGAGCGACGTAAATGTCAAGGTAATTATTTAATTGAATTGTCAAATATTTGATTCGACAAATGAATGATTCGCCATTCGTCGAGCTGATTATAAAAAAAAAAGTATTGAAACAGATGCTTCTGATATTCCAGGACCGAATAATCGAGGCTCTATTGTATTTAGACAATACTTCTACGAAATCTATCAAAGGTACCAATCAACCATCAGATTCGTATAAAGCTAAAGCGATTTGTTTAATCCCATACCGTGGACGCTGATACGCGAATAGCATACAGATACGTCCAAAAAGTAGAATAATTGAAACATCAATAAAAACACGGTATCACGCCAGTCTCTCGAAAATCGTGCATAACAATGGATATATGCGAAAACGTACACAGTAATCCTTTTACATTTCAGAGATGCTATAACCGAATTTCACGTAGTCGGTACACCGGTAAAAATATGAATAGTTAATCCTTCCATTGTGCTCAAATCGATACGATCGTCTAAAGGATATTTAAACCATATTTTATATCATAAGTTTTGTGGTGAATTTTGTGTGGTCCACTCTTTTTCGATTTGGGATAAAATTACGGACTGGGGAACATTGTGAATTTTTCAATAACAAAATTATGCTTGCTTTGCAACTATATTGTGCATATCTCATCACTAGACCGCGGAAGTTTATGAACGATAAATATGTAAAATGCATATCACATTTATGCATGAAAAATATGCAAAATATGCGAAGTAGATAGATACGTATAACATGTAGTATAATAAGTAGGATTTCCATGCGAAATAAAAATTATCTGCATTTACTACGACGTACAAGAGCTGGATCTATATTAAATTATTTTCTTAATTACTTTAACAAGCAAAAAATTTTAATACATTTCCTATAGTTTAACTTCCTTAGTTTCCGCATTCTATGAACCCTTTGCGCTCTAATGGCAACTCTGAAGCACCAATAAAATTATTCTAGCACGTTCCGAAATAATTTTTATACTAACAAAGTTTAGAAAAAATTGTTAGCTTTATTAAAATACACTTTGTCACGTAAAATGAAAATACGATAAGCTAGACAAATTATTTTAGATCTATAGTTAAAATGGCTTCGAGTGCACAGGTTTAATTATACCTAATACGGAGCCGCTATCAAGCAATACTTAATTCACTGACATGGTAAAAGAAATAGTATTTCAAATCTCTGAAATTGGAATTAGATAGATCGTTTAGTTTCTGTGTTACCTTGTCCTAAAGTGTAATGGCAGCTCTACCACTTATGTTTTTCGCTTCGAAGACAATTTCAACCGTGGCAGCATTAAACGTAGGCGAACGATTGTTTCAAATTTCCGACGAGTCAAAAACGACGCCGTCGTCGCGGCGGAGAGTTTTTAAACGGCGGTGGCTGCGCGGTTTTCTTGAAAACGCTGGCAGCCGAGTAATTAAATCCGCTATTCCGCGCGGAACTTTCTGTTTCTCCGCGCGCGCGCTATTCTTTTTCACTTTTCCTTCGGCCAACGCATCGACCGGATGAAATCAAATAGGGGAAAAGCGAAGGGAGGATGCCACGGCAAAAGGAACACGCCGGCCACGAATTCGAACGTCGGGAAAATAAAGGGGCGCAGTTTTTCTCCGGGTGGAAAAAAGCCCGCTGCGAGAGAAATCGACGCGGAACTACCTTTTTCGCAGATTCTTCCGGACAGTCGGCGGCTACCGCGGTCTAACGAGGTGTACCGAGAGAGCAATGACGGCCTCGCTCGAACCGCACATCCACTTGAATCGCCATTTTAACCGTAATTAACGAGCTCTGGATATGATTCGTGCTCGATTCCGCACAAGTTACTTTACGATCAGCTGAATTTTCATTCGCCGCTCCTGCTTCCGGGAGGAATTGAACAAGAACGGAGCTCCGCTGTTTGCCAACTGCTCAACGAATCTGCACATTTTATTTACAAAGGTCATTCGGTCATTCGGTAAACGACGGAAAATTAAAATTGATCGCCTAAAAAGACAATTCGAAATTTTATCCGGATAAATTTTTATTCTATAGGGTTTTACTCGTACAGGGTTTATTCGTATAATCCTATAACTCCCTAAAGGGTCCAATCAAATTTTATTCGAAGAAATCTTTACCTATTTCAATTACGATTCGATTGAATATTTTATTTGCATACATATTTATTCGAATATTTCCCTTTATTGGATACTTTATTCTACAGAATTGAATACAACTTTATTGGTCGCTTCTATTCATCTTTCATCCGTCACCGGAATATAATTTAGCTCACCTTGGGGTTCATGGTAAGGTGGTTACACGACATCTGTAATTTAGGACTGGACTGGCTCCGTTATCGAGAGGAACTCGCCGCACCGGTACCGCATCTCGCAGTTTACTACAGCAATTTCTTAGGGTGAAGTCTCTCGCGCGTTGCACGCGAAAATTTCGCGCGGGAATAATTCAGGAGCGGCGGTCGCAAGGCCGAGCTAGGGAAATTTACAGGGAAATTTCGAACGGCGAACAGTTCGGTATTGGCGTGTACGTTTCCGCTTTCTTCGTGGCGCCCGGTGTTTCTTCCCGTAATGCATTTTATAGCAGGCTCGGAGCAGTTCCGTTCCTCGGTAGATTTCATCTATGCATGAATATCAGAGGGAAAGAGAGAGAAAGAAAGAGAGAGAGAGAGAGAGAGAGAGAGAGAGAGAGATGGCAGCAGTAGCAATACGAACAGCAGCAGCAGCAGCAGCAGAGGCAGCAGGGAGCGATCTCTCCCTTTCCCATTTCGCTCCACCCCTAATTCGCCGTTCTTTCTGACCGGCTCGCGGAGCCGCGCGGATTCAAAGCACAATTAAGCCACAGCCATTAAAAATTTACCGGCCGAGTCTCGTAATACGTCGCTCGGCTCCGGCCATCGGGCTCGCTACTTTGCGCGGATGTCCGGCCCGCGCGGACGCACAGCCGGGCCCCTAGCGCGATCATGCAACTTCGCTGTTACGCTCTCGAAAATTACACGCTACCTTTGACGGGATTTGTCCCGTTATACCTCTCGCGTCGCTAAGCTCACTGTGCCCTATGCCAGGGCTGCTGCCGCCGCCTCGTTCCAGCGGATTTTTCAGTTCCATTTTCCGAAAAAATGCCAGCAATCCGAGCGGCGGCAGCAGCGACGGGGGTTTAACCGTGATCCCGGAGTTTCTCCGGCTACCCATTATGTCTCTCGCATTAGTTTCACTTTGTTTTCTTGGACAGGATTAGCCCGGCAAACTGTTATCAGCTGTTTCCCTGAGATCCATCGCTCACGCGTTACTGTTAAGTTAATAAGCGAGACGTGGATTCGTAATCGGAAGACATTTATGCGAACGCGTAATTTTGTAGATAACAGATAGAACAATAGGACCCGGATGGAAATATGTTTTCTGTATAGAGAATTACAAGTATTTTTATTTCGCATTGTTTGCGTGATGCGTATATTTTTTAATATTTTACGGAAAATAATCCTTATGCGGAATTGAAACTTTCTGCATATTTTAATACCTACTTTTAATAGAGCGAATGCGACGCGACAGTGTCTCTAACTTGTACATGTATATTTATGCAGTGCGGTAATGAAAGCAGCGCAAGGATGCATGCGTTATTTTTCTATTTCATTAGGTACTCGTACGTGAAAGAGCGCGTCACGGTATGTTCGTGGGGCGACCGAGTAAATCAATTTTCAACTTTGTGAGCACGATAGCGAAACGTTTGAATTTGATGGCGAACTGCAAATTAATTAGGCGAGCGAGTGAACCGATGGCGGGAGCACGATGCTAGCGCGACAATGTTAAAAATTATCTCTTTGCAAAAGAGGTTACCGGCCTATGAAAAAGAAACGGAGAACGTAGAGGTAGATAGGTAGATAGAAAGCGAGAGAAAGAGAGAGAGAGAGAGAGAGAGAGGGTGAGAGAGGAAGTAAAACACTGGAACTAGAGTTTGCGAGCACCGGAGAGGAATGCAATTACCCTTCAAAGCGTAAAACACTGGTTGCTCTCTGCAAGCCAGACAATGATGTAAAGATTATTATGGAGCACAAAGGGACGCGCATCACGAGGACAAAAGACACACCCCGGCAAACCAGTCGGTTTTCGCGGGCAACAATTGCCCTCTTAATTATTGGTTAATAATAATTTGCACGGTTCGTCGAAACTCGTAAATATAACTTCCATTAACGGCGCGCCGCGGCGCAATTACGATTTCGCGTGAAATTTTTCCGTTGCCCGCACTCCCACGGCACCCGGACCCGAACAAATTATCGCGGCGGACGGAACAGCTACGAGAATCATTTTCGCCGCTGTTCGCTTCCGTTGTCTCTGCGCCCCGCATCTTTTTTCTCTGCTATTTCCGAATTCTATTAAATTGCCGGACGCCGCTCAAGGTCTCTGTTTGACAAGCGTTTAATTTAACTGCGTCTCAGTCGCTCTGATCATGTCAAATTATTTTACTCATTTTCATTAAGGATAAGATACTCTCCCGGCCAACGGAAGAACGGAGAAAAAAGAGGAAGAGAGACAGAGAAAGAGAGAAAGAGAGAGAGAGAGAGGAGAGAGACGGAGAATGCGACGGGTACGCTACAGGAACAGTCGTAACGAGACGTTTGATGGACGCGCTTACTCTCCAGAGGAAACGGCTTACGGCTGCGCGCCGACCGGAGCCTGATGGAATTGAACAGTGGGTCAAAAACTTTCTTTTTCCAGCCTTTTCCTCTCCTTCTTTTTCACCGGTCGTCATTTAGACGGCCTCCGATCTTATTAACATTTTAATACCTCCGGCAAGATCGTTCCCCCCTGAACTTCTCCTCCTTTTAAGCCGATAATATGTTCCTGGTTAATCTCACCATCAGAGGTTGGTATCTAATGATCCTTCTTCGAATAACGAACAACGATTCAAGTGTTTGACTGTGTTGGACCTCAACGATATGAATGATCTAACGTGTTCGATATATGTTCGTAACTCTGCTTCTTTCGTTCATAGATTTAATTTTATATTTTGTTCATCAGAGCCGAAATTGAGAGTAATGTACTAGGAATAATAATGTATTAATATATTAAATGCTCTAATAATATTATATTAACATAATAATATAACATAAATAATAATAAGTAATATATCAATATCAGATTTGCACATCCATATTCTCGTTACTATATTGTTATCTATCACAGAATTATATTTCACCGAGAACAAATTTCATAATACTTTTCCATAAAATCCGAGCAAAATCTTTTTATGTTTGCAAGCATATATTACTTTAACCAAATAAAAAATTTCATAAACCATTAGGAATTCACGTCTGCCAGTAGTAAAATAGAAATTCCAGAAACAAGATTATTTACAGCGTATCAAAATTATTACGAGAGAAAATGAATTTTTAGGTAAATTCTCGTATCTTGCAAATTGATGCCGAACTAAATCATAAAAAGCAAAGGGAAAAAGTATGTCGCCGTAACAAATGCAGCTGGTGGTCGTACTTACGAGGGCCAAATTTATGGCATCTAAAGGGCTGCCCTCCACTTGCATGTTTTGTGCCCCTTTCTCTAGCTACGAGATCCCCCGTCATAGTCAGACGTGCGTTAATACACAGTGACCATATTTAGCTGACTAACTCTCATTCTACACGTTCTACACAAAGGGATTGCAGCCAAGATAAGAGCAGCTGCACCCCACAGTTTCTGCATTCCTCAATTTTCAAGACAATTATCTTTATCATGTTAGTATACCTGAAAAACCTATGGAGCTTTGCCATTCGAAGTACACTTTCGCCTTTGAAGAACGCGGTTTCAGCCCTTATACATTCGTTGTTAAAAGGTATTTGTGCCTTATCCTTGGTTCAGCGAAATGTACTGCACTTGACAGTACAGTATGCTGCAGAACGTCAAATAAAAATCACTAACATTGTAATAAAAATTAAGATAATCTCAATGATCGAGACATTTTATACGATCCTTCTAATGGGGAATTGTTAAATTTAATCAAGACTTAGAAATACATTTTTATAAAATAACTATGCGTGTCGATAAAATTTTAAGGTTAAACTAAGAAAGTGACAATTTAGAAATCTATTCCAACAAATCGCACGTCAGATAACACTCGCTAACATTATAATGTAGATGAACAAAATTGCGTCGTCACTTTATGTGGTGCGAAAAATGAAACAGTATTAAATCTAATTAAAACTCAGAAATACTTTCTGAACATTTTAATGCCGCATTCTGAACATTTTAATGCTTTATTCTGAACGTTGAAAGTGACAATTTAAAATGTACTCGAAAAAATGGCGCGCGGGCACGGAATAAATAAATTTATTCGGTGCTTCTCCGCGAAACTGTATTCACGGTTTCAGTAATTATGAAACGAGAAGTTACGGATGCGTCATTTCGACCCGTCTCGAACTTCCAGCGCGTTAACATGTAACCGGGAATAGTTTCAACCAGAACGAAGATTGACTCGACTTTCAGCGGTTAACAAATTTCTAAATTATCCGGCGGGCAGCTCGCTGCAGCCCCCTCGGTCGATTTAAATTACAGTCAGCGAATTCTTCGCGGCTCCTGAGCCGCGAGCTTCGTCATCCTAAAGTAATTATACACTTAACTTTTTCGCCCATCGGGCACAGAGGTTATCTCGAGCCGTTCACCCTCGACGGACGTCACTCATCCCCGAGGGCGCGGGGACGAGAAACTAGCAGGGCCGTGTTAGAAACCCAAAGGTCGGTGGGGACTCTTAAAAGTTTTAGAACCCGCGAGAAACGTTCTGCGAATCGCCAACTAAACGCGGTCATTGTTATTTGGAAAAACGCGTCACGCTTTTCGCGCGCGCGCGCGCGAGTTATTAATGTTTTGCGGGACGTTGTTGTCGTGAACAGCTCGCGAGCCTGTCACAGTTAATTAATAGCGGAACTTCCAGAACTTTTTATTAGCTGCGGCAGTTCTGGGCGATTTAAAGAATCATGCTCTGCCGAAGGTACGCTTTTCATTTTAACCCCTTGCCCAACCGCCGTGCCGTACTTTGACGAGCCCAATTTGTGACGAAGATTTCTTGTTAAGTATGTATAATAATACCTGTTAAGCATGAATGTCATTTCGTTCTTTTGAATCGGGAGAAGATTCTGCTCTCTTGCCATCAATACTTAAACAACCCTTTTATTCCTAGGATAAGAATCGAAACTCTTCTAATTATAGCCACAAGGGGATAACGTTGTACAATTTTCTTCTCTTAGCATGTTCAATTATTTATTTTATATTATCTTCTTCGAAATACTTTAAAATAGTCTCCATAAAATTCTTGATTAATGTTAACGCACATTTTCCCTTTTTCCTTATTCATATTTTGGATTTGTTAGTACCATTACAATTGTATAGTTATTTTCAATCAGCGATCATTCTTAAAGATAATTTTATGTTTGAAATTGACGCGAAGTAAATATTCCTTATTTAATAAACACGCATTTTGGATTATATTCAGTATTTTCACTAGAAACCTGTGCTTTTATTCGAGTGACAAATGTCGGAGTAATAAATAAAGCTTCGAGTATATCCCAGTAATTCTTATGCACGGCCCCAACAGTTTGCTCAACATATTTCAGTGATTCATGAGAAATGGTAAAATATCTTCTTCATGGAACAATAATTATCCCACGCGAGCCTGTCATCCGGGATTACAGATGCCCTTCGTGGTCTCAATTTGCGAATTCCGTTGGACCTGCGTTCATTGTTAGGCGGGGATTAATAATACATCGAATACGCCCGTCCAACCCGCTCCGATATCCGGAATAGGGGTTTCGACGCACCCCATCGCACACGCTTCGACGAATAATACCTCCGGGCCCTGAGGACGACGCGGTTCTCGGGAATTTCTTAACGAAAGACTACGCAAAATCTCGAGGGCGTTCCTGACATCGAATGCCAGCTATCAGACGCTCTTTTAACCGTGGAAATGAATTCTCGTTTAAAGAAAATATTATTTTATGGAACCTCCCTGACATAACCGTTGGGCACTAAATTCTTCTCAACTGATATTCTTTAATCTATTTTCTAAAGTCATAGATTTTCTCTTGTCCTCTCTTTAACCTTTTAGATACTACGCGCCACTATAGTTGCTTTCGCGAATGGCTCGTGCTTTACTCAATTGTTTTATTATTTATTAAAGCAAACAATTAAAGTGAAAGTGTGTATATACAATATATTAAGAAAAGAATATATGTTATTAGTACTATATATAGATATCCGGAAAAGATATATATTAAGAGAAAATCGTAATTTCGTTACGAAAAACTTTATTTGCGCAAAATCCTGCTGTATCTAAAAGGTTAACTCGATGGTTATCAGAAGTCATGTTCACCATAATTCATAATTACGGAACCAGGTCATTTAAAGAAGTAGATTTCAAATTTGTACAAACAGATATTCTTCGAGCTTGTAATTCTTAAAATTGCATTGTTGTCTAACGATCTCTCTAATTATAAAATGATTCACAACTGTAGATGTGTAGTAACCATTGAAACATTAGGGTGGAACAGAACAGTATTGTTTCATGAATATGTTCTTCTTCTGTATAGATTTTCTTCAACCTCATATTCCCTAAAATTACATTATTGATGTTAAATTCAATCGAAGTTGGAAGTTTTAATATAAGGTCGGAAGTTTTAAATTTTACCATAGGGTATTCTTAAAAGTACATTATTATGCGGTGAACTCCTTAATTTGAAAATGATTAACAATTTCAAAGTTGTGGCAACAACATTTTGCTATTAGAATAAATGAAGAAAATATTATTTTATAAACATATTCTCTGAAAGAGAAATTTTTGCTTTTCTCTCTCACTGGAACTAATTAAAAGGAAGTTCTAACTATACATCGATACAGTTAAAAGTTATTAAGATAGTAACAATCACTAATAAATTCTTAAGAAAATAAGATAAAACATGAACTGTCGCAGACTCAGCGCGGAGCAAAATGTATCGACTGTCATCCATGCCGAACCATTTTTTCCATCGACTAACTTGCGTCAAACCGCAGGCGCACGGGTGCATGAAAGATTAGATCAGGGTCCGGGCGTTGTGATAGTTTCAACCCTTATACCTCGCAGGGTTAATCCCTCCGGGATGCAAAAACAAGCATAAATGTATCGAAGCTCGTGACACGTGTCACCTAATTGGAAGTAAATACAAGGGGCAGGGTTGTTTCCTCGCGGCACGACAAGCCAAACGACGACGGTTCAAGTCGTTCAAATATTCCCCAGCCTAGATCGCCCTCGAAGCTGCTTAATCGAATCTAAAGATTCGTTCGTGGGGTAAGGAGCATTGCTTGAGACCCAATTGAATTGGAACACGCCCGGAAAAAAACATTTTCACAACGACTATGCTCCTGCTAGCTTTTAGCTTCGCAAATAAATATTAAGCTCTATAAGCACGGATTTTGATCGTCCGAATTGCAAAGAATGCAAACGCAAAATGGAGGATTCATAACCAGTGATCTAAACGTTGATACATGTCGTCAAAGACAAACGATTGTTAACTAATTCTCTGATGTAGCTTATCAATTTTAGAGTGTACCTATGCAAGATCTATTCGATTCCTCAAGAGCAAAAACGGTCGTGATAGTTAACGAGAATGAACACGCCTAACAAGTTTCCGGACGGTCTTGCTGCAACAGCTTTGTTTACAAGTTATTAACTACTAAAGTCGGCTAACAGCAGTGCACTAGCCATTTGTCCATGGTTTCGCACCATACGTCGCAGACTCAGACACTTAATTATTGGTAGATCAGTGAGCTTTATAATTTTTGGATACATATTCCATAACTTCTTCGTCTATCCGTATATCTGCCGAGCATAATCAATACCTACGACTTTCAATAACTATTATACTGCCGTCTCTTTTTACGAAATAAATATCCGTGTCATTTAGAAGATCCATCGGAAGATTGTATATAAAAATTGACCATAAACATTTGTCCCATTTTACATTACTAGAAATTTGAATGCGGTTTTCATTTTCCAAAATCGATGCAGTTAATTTCTGCATGAAGATCCGTAGGTTAGTTAGATATTGACGCACAGGACAATTTTTTCAAAATTCAATTTCCGTTAAGAGAAACGGGTTTCTAGCCCACCGTGCGACCTTTCGAACATTGACGAAGCTCTTCGTTGGTGGAATAGTTGACGGAAGCGAGCCGGACGGTGAGAAGGAGCTCGTGAACGGCGTTAACGAAAACGGACGTGCCTAACCGGCAAGTTTCCCGACACCGGCGACCGTAGGGGTAGTTTCTGGACGGTGACGGCGCGCGACGAGCTTGAAAAAGGCGTGAGACTGATCTTCCGCGGTCCCCGTCGATCCCAGCTCTCTTTCCTACAATCCCGCGGAGTATTTTCAGTGCATTAGCAAGTCAAATAACCGAAGTTTCGCCCGGTTGAAACAGAGAATTCGCGCGGCGAGCGAGCGAGAGAGAGAGAGAGAGAGAGAGCTAAAGAGAGAGAGAAAGAGAAAGAGAGAGATAGAGCTAAGGAGAGAGGGGGAAAGAGAGAGAAACGCGGAGGACGCTAGGAGTCCTCTCCTCTCATCTCGATTACTCCCCCGCCGGCACGGAGTCGAGCTCTCGCCAGATAAGGATACGTCTACGCACCCACCGGAGGAAGAGGAAAAAAGGGACCGGGGCAAAGGGAATTCGAGACGAGAGACAGAGAGAGGATGGATTTACGTTTCTTTTCGCGCGCGCGCGCGCGCGCTGGCGAACAGAAGCCGGGGCGGCGCGTGTGCGTGTGGGCTCGAGGTGCCAACACCCTCGCGCCTCGCCGGGGATAGCACCTCGAGAATTTAAAAGGGGGACGGCTGGGCTTAGGGCTGAATTTCTTCTATCTCCGCTTATTTACCCGGCCGCCCAACTTTCTGCGCCAGTCGATGCCATTAAAAATAAAAGTCTGCGGGATATCGCTCGAGTGCTTCCCCAATTTCAGGCCACTTCTCCACCTTTTCACGATCCGCAGATTTTTCGCTTTGGCTTTTAATGGACCCTGTTCTGATACTCTTGCTCTAGTATCGCTGAGTGATAGCGCATCGATCGACAGCCGAAAGAGGGCTTGGCTGGATATCAAGACTCTCCGAACCGTTTCTTTCCCACCGGGAACCAATATGTCCCGATTTTTTATCCGGTTTCACAATGAACCACGCGACTACTGCGTTGTCGTTGCCAGTCCTGCTTCCAGCTCGTCTTGTCAATACAATCTTTTATTCCGCGTGTATGATATTTTCCATATTGCGCCGGTTCGCTGTTTTCGGCGAGCGTATTCGTTGTAACAGGAAACGTAACAATCAACTGGTTAAGAAGAATATTGTTTACTGTGTTATATTTACTTTGATATTTTTTATTAAATTATATAAACTTTGAAGGTCTTTATTAAATTATATTTATTTTGATATTTTTTACTGAATAATATACACTTTGTATTTCTTTATTAAATTATACATACTGTGATATTCTTGATTAAATTAATTTTAATATTCTAAATTAAAATATATATTTTACGAGAGTGTTGCGTTTATACAAAATATGAAGAACATAAAATGTAGTCAGTGTAATTACGGTAACTTATACGGTTTTCAAAGACACTGCAGTTTCATCTGGCGAACAATGCTAGTTACTGGACCCTATCTTAAACTTCTGCGTGGCTTTGGTAATTCCTTCGACTATTTCATAATACATAAAGTATATTCGCCGTATGCATTTACTAATTCTTAATATAACGTGGATATCGATGATAAATGATACAGTTTGTATTAACTTCCAAGCAAGTTGCCAACTGTGTACAACAAGCATCGTCTAAGAAAAGTAAAAATTTAAAAAAAAATTATGAAATATTTGTATTGACTGTGTTGCAAACAGCATTGCATGTAAATGTTCAATTTAAAGAACGCTTGCTATCTTTTCAGCAAAGTTTGGTACTCAACGCAAAGCTAGCTTAACCCTTTTAACAGTGAACGTACTTAGCTCGAAGAAGAACCGAGTGCGAGTAACGTGCAGTGGTCTTAGCTTTATCGGAAAAAAGAATTTCGGTGTGTAAGAAAATGCAGGCGCAGATGCAACGTCGACTTTTGGGAACGGGTGATGCTATATAGCCACTGATATGCATATATACTAGACTAATAAGCACTACATATAATTAAGACTTAATAAACTACATTGACTTAATAAACTACATTGATCTAATTGTAACACCATTGTAAATATATATATATATATTCAAGTTGTAAAATTAAAGTATTGAGTGAAAGGTTAAACAATTGAAAGTTTTTTTTTGTACACGATGAAGCTGCTCCGCGTTGCAGGGTGCGTCCGAGATGATTTTCCCCTTATCCGTGGAAATCTGAATTTTAATTTCGGGTGCTCCTTGCACGGGAAGATAGATTAATATAGCGCAGAGTGAATGCGCACACGAGATTGAGGATAAAAGTGCTGCCGCGCTCTGTAGAAAGCGAAAGATGATGAAAAGAGAGGCGCGGAGACGCGGGCGAGCGAAACGACAGAGCCCGAGAGGCGGGGTATTGTTTCTTCCAAGAGCGTTCCGCCAAGCACGTGGAAGGGATTGCAGTTTGTACAACTCTCTAAGCAGACTATTTCAGAAGATCGACTTGCGACCGGTTCAACCTGCCCCAAGAAAAGGGAACCGAGCATTTGTAGAACCAGACGAAGCACTTTTCAGACAATCGTTCCTACTGTTATTATTGCCGTTGGAAGGGATAATCACCCTCTATCGGTGCATGCTCGGCGTTCCTCGAACTCGACGACTCACAGTCGAGAGTTTGGTAGAAAACGATAGCCAAATGTCGATCCCAGAACTTTGTCCATGGTGTAATATTTTTTTTTCTGAGATAGTTGAACAGCTGACAAACAACCTACTAGTATTTATTTAATCATTTATTCGATCAAACAGTAATTTTGTAGAAAGCGTTTGTTTTATCCTTTAACTCTCATCTGTCTATAGTGTCAATTGAACACTCCTTTCGTAGATACTGAAGAAATTATTTCTGAATAGAAGAATAAATTAGTTATGAACAATGTAAAATAATTTATGTTAAGACTTGACTTATCTTATTTTAGATTTTTATTCTTAACCGTAGAATGACTAAAAGTTTTATTGTTAGATGAATATTGACAGCGACTTATATTTCAACCAAAACAAACGTTTTTTTACTTACGTATCAGAAAATAAATTTTTCGCCAAATTTATATTTAACCCTCTTAGTACCGGCCAAAAGAGTCTGTATTTGAGCGAAATGTTTAAAACTCGTTCGACGAAGTTTGATAAAGTTTTGGAAAGAAATTGCAAGAATTTTGAAAAGCCCGATAAATAACAAATTCAAAAAGGGAGAAGAAATAGGAAATAAAATTGTTGTTTAATAAAAATATTAAGAAAACTATCTTTCCAACAATAACCAACAAAGAAAAAACGTCGTTCTGTACTAAGACGGTTAAATTCGTTATGTTACATAGTCTTAGATTTACGAATATGGGTAAAATAATAAAATAAATTGGTAAAAGAAATTAACAAATACGTTGATTCGATCATTGATAGGCCTTCGAACCTATCTAAGCAATTTATATAATTTGTTATTTAATATTCCATCTTATTGACTTTTATTATTGTATCAATCTAATATTAATGAACAGCTTATGCTGTAAAAACGAATGTTAAAATAACCTTATAAAATCTGAATTTCTTTCCGTAATATTCAACCCTCTGCTTCATTTTCTTTCCTCCTCTTAGAAATTTAATGCTTCTACCTTTAAATGTTTCTGCACCTCGTCCGCGCCATTAATTTCTGACTTCTTCTACTTCCTGCGACTACTTTAAAAGTGAGATACCTTGTAGAACATGCAAATTATTTTTGTTCGAATTAAGTGGAAATGTAAAGGGAGATAATTAAGGCGTTTATGGCAGCTCGTGAATTATTCGAACGAAAGTGATTTTACGCCACATCCTGCTCACTGAAAGACAAGTTTGTACACATTCCCAACTTATTCTAGCAGAAATGACTCCTCAATAGAATAATAAACACTTATTAAAAGTAAAGCGAAGTAAAGCAAAGGAAAACTTCGTGCACAAAGGGGGAAGAAGAGAGCGAGGCGAAGAAACTGCAAAACGGAGAAAACGAAATGCCAACGGGAACGTTGATAAAGTCAGCTGAGTAATTATGAAGGAGACTTGAGCAATAATCGCGGAAATAAGAAGATATCTCTGAATGAGCTTAAGTACCATCGCAAGGTACGGCTTGAAAGAATTTATCAGCACAAGCCAGTAGATTTTCGTTCTTCCCGCTTGAAAAATTAATGTCCCTATTATGCTTCCTTATTTCATTCTCCGCATCATACTTCCGCTGTTCTAGACGTTTTTCTTTATTCCGAAGCTCCGCGTCCTTTCTGCAGATAGATTTATAGAACAAAAGGATCCCATCGGAACTTTATTGTTTCACAAACAGTGGAATCATGGGCGAGAGTCAAAGCGCCGCGTTATCTCCGAGATCGTAGATTCCCTGGCCGGTAAATCTAAATCCCCCGACCGTATCCGGGCATCCGGTTCGCGCAGCGTTTGATTCTCGGACGGAGCCGGCGACCTTCGGAACGATTCAATTTCCAAAATCCGTTGCATCGCCGGTGCCGCGGGCAATCACAATAGCATCGGAATCGGGCGGGAAATAAGAGAAAAGGATCGACCCGTGGGGCGTATCCCGGAAACGTGAAAAACCGTCACGGATTTTGATGGGGACGGCGCAACCGACGGACGAGTCCCGAGAATAAAAGGCCGGCCCGGCGGGAAAAGACGGAAGCGTGCCGGATAGACGACGGCGACAAGGCGCGAGGACCGTACATTGTTTTCCAACAGACCCGGTTCGGGTCTGAGAAGGGTCGAGTCGCGTCAAACTACCGTTTTTTGCTGGGAGACTGCCAGTGGCCGGCCGGCTCTCCCAGGCTGCGTGACGACGTTTCGACACTGTTTTGCCAACCCCGCGCGACCGGCTCGTACCGCGCGTTTCTTGTTGCGAGAGGCAACAACCGTCGCTCGACACGCGTCGAAAAGAATCCGCGGACCCTCGTCCGTCGCTCCTAAACGTCCGACCTCGCGTTACGGGAAAGAAACCGTTGCGGAACGGGAACGGAGCGTGTAGCTTTTAATTTTGCGCGAAGCCACCGAAAAAACGTCGGCATCCCGAGAACGTCGAACGGGGCTCGCCGGCTTGTAACGTCACGATATGTTCTTATTGGCTCGTTCTTGCCCTGCTGAAATGTTAATGAAGATGGTAATTAATGAAACGAGACTTGATTCGTTGATGTATGCTATCTGAACGCGCGATCGGCAGAGAATAAACGTTTCCTTTGCAAACAATCTTTGGGACGTGGTAATACAATGTGTATTGTACAGGGTGTAAAAAAAGTAATTGTCACGACTACGCTCCCGATTTAGTTAAAAACGATGCAAAATTTACCATGACTAGTTCTTCAAGGTCAAAGTGTTGGATATTTGTCTTGAATGTGACGTTTTCTACTTTCCTCGAGAACCAAATTGGTTAAAGGAATTATTACTTTAAAGCTATGGCTGCTTCTTGAGACGAAAAGATAAAAATATCTGCATTGAAAAGAAGTATCAACTTTTCGATTTTTAAAAATATAGTCGATCTAAATTTTGCTGTACCATCCTTACATTGTTTTTCACTAAATAGAAAGTATAGAACATGCAACATTTACTTCGTCTATACCTTGTTATTATAAAATAAAACAGCCTTTGTTCGACGCACGCATAAATCAACCACCTGTTAATCAAATGTTAGACAGAAATTCACAAATAAGCGGTGTCTCATCTTTTATCATGTGGCATCAATTTTAGAGTTGCAAAGTAGTTCAAATAGATTGTGGAGAATTGATATCAAGAACCTTGCCTCTGTGTTATAAAAATTAATGTATATACATCTGCTTGTTTTGTATCTATAAATTAATAATTTAAAGCTGTTTGTTGCTAATCCTAATGCACGCAGCATTAGCGACATTTCGAACTTCATTTCCTCTCACGCTCCTCTATGTCGAAGGATGATAAGGCGACGCCTCGTAGCTGGATGCACAGAGAATCCGTGATGCGTCTGCTCCGAGTCTCTAGGCGCGTCGTTTTCGTCCACGAAAGGCATCCGCGGGTGTTTCCAGGACGAGCGCCGTATACCGCGTCTCATTTACATCTCGAGGACCTATAATAAGCGACGTCGAGCGCGCCGGCATAATGCTCCTGAATTAATCGTCCCATCCCTCCCGTTCTTCGATGAACCCGCAGCCACTTCGTAACTTTTCTAAGGAGGAATTAACTCGACCTAATGAAAGTATAAATACGCCTGCACCGAGTGTCGCTGTCGCGCAACAATTCCCAGGGAAATCTCCGGCGCAATTGCGTGAAACTGTGCATTTCGAAGCACGAACCGAATCAAAGTTCTAGTTTTTATGGTTCGTTTATATGTTGCATTGAACTTGGTTATGTGTGGAAATGTATAGATACAATATAGGAGCACTATTAACGGAGAATATTTTATAGCATATTAACTCGTGAAAAATGTAATTAGGTTCCAAATTAAATGTTCTCCTTCACTAATATTCAAGTTTAAATCCCAAAAAGGATTTGTTATTGGCATTCGCCAAGTGTTTTAATATTTTGTTATACTCGTGTTATACATCATGCATTCCGTTAACCCTAAAAAAGAATTGATTTACGGACACCGTTTGACGCATTTGCACGAATCTCGGCAAAATTGCAGAAATCTTGGTCATTGAATTAAGAATCCCGGAAACCAGTTAAACACCTGTAACGCGTTAAGATCTTCCAGCCGGAGATAGCCGAACTCTTCGGAAGAACTTGGTTTTATTCTGCGCCCGTCGTTTGACCGTCCGGGCATCGTCGAAACGAGCACGCGACGCTCCAGGGAAAAAGTTTCGGTTAAACGCGGCGCAGACGGCCTTGAATGAACTTGAAAATCAAAGTTCGACAGCATCCGTTTGCTCTCCGCTCCGGAGTTCGCAGACTTTCCCGTTGGCCACTCTTCCCGAATCCCCGACGACACACCATAACAGCCTGGACACTCCCCGAACGGCAGCAATTTCATTCGGTCCGCTTCATCGATCGCGTCGTAGACACTTTCGGAAATCTGTCTCGCCTGTGCGCGCGCCCTCCCCTCAACAAGTGGCCCTCTCCGACCCGTCGACGATGTCGTACGAATACTCCGTGATACCGGAGGAAACGAATATTACCATCGGTGGAGATGGAACAGAGGCGATAAGCGAGGAAGCGCCGCCTAATCCTTCGCCGGGTCCCGCGGTGACAGGGGTAGGCCGTGGGCGTGAAACAATATTGGTATTTCAGATATTTTATTAAAGTTCCGAACGGTCCAAGATCGGGACAAGGAGAGAAGGACGAGAGAAAGGGGTGGCGCGGTTTACAGTCCTCCGAGTACGAACCTACTATCGATTATTGACTCGAGAACCGGGGGCGAAAGGAACAACCCCTCTCCGCGTCCTTTCATTCCGATCCCGTCCACCTGGGAAATCCTACAGCCTGACGAATGAACTCGCGATATTTAATTATAGAGCAACAGGACCACGGAACTCCAACGACTCTAGCCGACGTTTTTTTCGCTCGATAGCGTCTTTGTGCTGCGAATCGATATTTTACAACAGGGCTGGGGGAAAAAGATTTTTGAAACAGTAAAGGGAGTACTAATAGTTTTATCTTTTCATGTAATACAGAATTTGGTAAATAAATTATTTTCATATCAGTTGGCCAAGATTATAGTGGCGCGAGTCATCACTGTAGATTGGATTTATTGTTAAGATAAAATATATTAATATATAGAAGGTAGTTAGTAATTCATTCTTGCTCGTCTGCATCGTTTAAAACATTTCGAGAAAATTCTGCCGATTTTTCGGTAGAGAAGAAGTTTTATTAAACAAAGATTTAGCACCTGAGTAATAGAAATATTCGCCATTGTTATCAATATCATTCACCACCTTTTTGGCAACTTGCAGATCCCTTCGCGAAAAAACGTTGCGGTTTAGAGGCAATAAATTCGTCTAAACCTTTTCAAACGTAATCAAATGTTCTGCTGAATAATGGTGTAAAGATCGGAATACTTGAATATAAGATGACGTCATATGTTCGGCGAATATGTTGCCCAAGAAAGAATTTTCCAGCTTCGTGTTGCAGTTGCATGCTTGTATCGTGGTTTAAAAAATGAAAACCCTTTGTGTCGATGTTTTTTGCTGTCAGAATGAAGCTACCACTTTTCTAGTTTGCCGAGAGTGTGGGTTAAGTAATTTTAAACGTTATTGCATCGAAACAAATAATTTTTCAACCCTGAAAATGCAAATTAAGCGAACAACAAAATTAAAATGAGCGCAATGTATGCCGAAATGTTTCCGCTCATTACAACTCAATCGGTTAGCGCAATGGTTAGAGCGTACGATTTCGGTGCTGTTACAAGGTATATAGGGTGTAATCGGGCACTTCGAACAGTGCGTGGTCAGAGGAAGATAGTACGCACATCACTTCAGGCTACGGAATTTTCAAACATTTTTAGAAAAGTGGTGAGCGTTCGTGATATATTGTGTTCAAAGACCCATATTTCGTCATATTTCAGCAAAGAAAGTGTGCGTAAGAGAGCTTCCCAGTGACAAGTAACAGAAATCCATTTAAGTTCTGCATCCATGGAGCAGCCCGATTCAAGTCAAACTTCTTTGGCTCAGGCACCTTCAGACTCTACATGCATGGACCAGTCCGTTTCATTTCAAACCTATATGGTTCAGGCACTTTCAACCTCTACATCCATGGACATCCATACATCCTGTGGAATGTACATTCCCAAATGACCACATTCCCACATTCCACACTAAACATTCCTCCATTCCACATTCCACGTTCTCATTTTCGTTCATTCCCACATTCCTACATTCCTACATTCCACATTCCCATTTTCCTACATTCCTACATTCCACATTCCCATTTTCCTACAAACGTAAACGTTCATTGCTGTTTTATCTTCCGCCTCTAACAATTTCTTCGTCAGCGGAAATAATCGCACTTTACAGCTCCTTAAACCCATTCGATCGCCTCCTCCAGAAGCGATCACTTTCATAGGATCAACACAAAAATGATTCACGGTCGACTCTCATCCATTTCGATTTCCTCGGCCAAACAATCGAGCGACCGGAAAAGGGTCTGTCAGAGCTGGAAGCGTCGTCGTCGTCGTCCGAGCGCGCGCGGAGGAATCCAAGGAGAAAATCAAAGTTGCGGTCAAAAGCCGCAAAAACCGTAGCGAGTGATAGCCGACCGACTGGAAATTCCAGAGGATGAAATTAATAGCGACCGCGCGGACGAGAAGGAGAACAGTGGAGGAGGAGGAGGAGGAGGAGGAGGAGGGGGAGGAGGCGGGTGGATCCGTTTCCCGGTTCGATCTTCCTATTTTCATTCTCGACGAGGAGTACGTCGGGATCAAATGTAATTTCTGTTAAAACTGTTACTTCCTTCTTGCTGTCCACTTGGAACGAGACGCCGGTCTTGCGGGAGTCCATTAGACGGCGGTACTCGTAAACCGGAAGTCCCACGGGAGTCGCGCGACAGAAGAAGCACGGCGCAACCGGAGCCGCCGAAGAAAACGGAGACAGAACGAGTGAGCAGGAGACAGAGCGAACAAGTGATTGAGAGAGAGAGAGAATAGAAGAGGAGGAGAGACAACGTGGTATCGAACAGGTCTCGCGATCGCTTCTTCCCTTGTCTCCGATCCGCAGAAAGTTGCACTCGGAGCGAGCAGATTTCCGTTTGTCCGGCGACGCGCACAGGCGGCCGTAATTGAAACGAATTAAATCGATAAAGGAATCTTTCTGTTGGCTCGATCAAAGCGGAAATCATGCATAACGCTCGCGTGCACAAACCAATTACACGTTACACCGCACTCTGGTACCATTTCCTAAAGGGTGGCCACAATTCAGAACTTCGTACGATTTTCTATGAAAATCGGCACTCTTATAATCGAGCATTTTCGTCAACCCTCCAGTGGTGACACAGGGGCGTCATTAAAAGTTGCTGTATTACGTTTTAAAACAATTTTCACAATGTCAAATTTCTCTGTGCTAAAAAATAAATAAAAGTGTTCTATAAACAGACTGGATTAACTCCATACGCATCGAACAAGAATAATCGCATCGGAAATATAAAAATATGTTGAAACATTATATCTTCGTTTTCGATTTAGAGTTGCAATGGTCTCGAATGCAAAAGGTTAAAATCAACTGTTAATTTATTGCGAAATTGTTTAATCTACGACACGCCGCACTCTGTCAATACGCTAATAGATTTTATAAATGTTTACTGCGTGTGAATATATAGCAAGAAAATCTAGTTACGAAACTTTTAATCGTATTTACCCAGTGTCCAAATAACGTAGCGTACACATTTTCAGCCGCACACTTCGTAAATTGCATTTCGGTCAATTTATTAGGAAAATTTGTACGCGCGCGTCCGGTCAGAAGCCGCGCGCACCTCCTCGGCGTTCGAATCTAAACCAAAAGCGGCCACCCTCCTCACCCTCGCCCGACACCACCAGCCAGCACATCTGCTTGTAAACGTCGCGTCGCGGGAGAGAACGAGGTCCTCGTGTATATTCTTTCTTCTGCCACCCCCGCCGGCGTTCTTCCTTCCTTTTTCCTTTTTTTTCCCAGCCATTCTCTTTCGAGGATAACGAACCACCTACAGTCCCGGCTAACGACGGGCACTTAAAGTTTAATCTACCTAATTAATAGTGCTCGTCTATTACCGAGAGGGTCCCCTCATATTTCCTACACCCCCCACCCCTCCCCCCCCCCACGCGAGCTATATCCACCCGGCTACAAAGCCCACGAGCAAAAAGCGTCCCACCTAATGCAAGGAAATGGCTGTTTCCTAAGTTTTCGCCGTTCCTTTTTTCCCCGTGGCCCTTTCCACGTTCCTGGATTCGTCCCCGGACCGGCCTCTTAATGTTACCCCATCACCTTTTTACAGGGGGTCGCGCGGCACTGCGACATTCAGCCCGCGACGGACATACGCGGGACGTACCCCGCTCGCCGAGCAAAATCCGCTGACAAACTTCTGAATGCCGTGTTTCGGGTTTCGCGCGGGTTCAGAGCAAACCGCGCGCGATGTTTTCGTTCCGGCGAAAACGCTTCGCCCAGCGCTTCTTGGGACGGTGTAAAAACACTTGGCGCTCGTTCTTACGGTGGAATACAAGGGTTTATTGCTCGAAGTTTCCCGTTGCGCGGAGAGCAAGTTGAGTGACATTCCCTGTCTCATTTATTAGGTTCGCTGTAGGTGTAGCTCCCCGTGCTTTGGTCTTCGCAGATGTGCCGTAGTTGCAGTATCGTTTTATGGTCACATTTTCACCTTTTAAGACGGCATTAGGGTGAGTTTAGGGTGAGCGAATTTGAAATTTTATCTCCTGATGAAGTTCATAAATTATACAATGGAATTCTGTAACTTTAAGACTTATTTAAATCAGTTGAAATACCATGCAATTATCGCACTATTCACGAATATTGTATAAATCAGCGAAATAGATAGCGAACAGTGAAAAAGTCTATGACAAGTCGATAATTATAGTTGCTCAAGGTTCGAGAAGATGTCAATCCTTCCCTGTCAAACTTGAAACAAGCATAACGCGAAGTTTTTAATTTATAATTTACGCAAGACGCGTACAGGGCGAGTACAGAGCAAGCACGGTGAAAATTCAGGTACGGGTCAGAAATGACCCGGTGTCAGCACGCCGCGTTGCTGTTTCGATAGTTAATCAGTCCGTAGGTTGACGAGAAAAATTGTCCGAACCCCGGGCGCGCTCGATTCGGCGGCGTTTTGTAATAGAGTTACCGCGGTTACACCGTCGTATATCACGGCCGCCGTAGTGACTACACTTCGTTATCCGGTGATACAACGGCGCGAGTTTGTAAGCTGTCACCGGTCGTCGATATTTACGACTGGACGGGCGGGCTTGTCGGAAGTCCATGGACAATCCGGGGTCCCAGGGAGCACGTGTGAGAATGGCTGGAGGAAGGAGGAAAGAGGAAAGAGGAAAGAGGAAAGAGAAGGTGGGTTACAAAGATCAAAGTCGAACGGACAGAACCACGGATCGGGGCTCGGACGCGGCCGGCGCGGGCTTGGATCAAATTTTATCGGCGAGTCGTCCCGTTAGAGCCGAAGGCCTTAGCCTGTTTTACATTTAAAACGCATTACCGCGCCGCCCGTTCCGAATCCCAAGCGGCGATAAAATGAAATTAATGGTCGCGCCCGCCAATTCGAGATATATCGACGGAACGAGTGAAAGGGAGAAAGAGGGCCTCTGCCTGGCTCTCGGCGCGGGGAGGGGGCTACGCGACGCGACGCGACGCGACGCGCGCGGATCGACGAGCCTCGAGCGAGAAAGAGGGAAAAATAAGTGAACGCGCGCGGCGAGATAACCGGGGGATAGTGATCTCGCGCCGCGCGGCGTATCCGTTCTTTGAGGAAAAATGGATTTCTTAACGGGAAATGGGAAAAGAGTCTCGCGTGCCGGAATACTAAGGACTTCGATTTGACTTCTCGCAGGCGCGCCGAGCGAAGTCGTGCTCGTGTTACCCGACGCTGAAAGGAGCCCCGCGGACGTATGAAATTTCACTCCTCGTTAAAGGGAACTTAGCAAAAGGAGAAATTTTCTTTCCATTGATTCCGCCGAAGGCTCGGAGAATTCGACTGCCACTGGTAACGCCCTTCGAGTACCTTTTCTACAGTGGTCACGTCTCCGAAAGTATTTTCATCCGAATCGAACTCGCTTCGTCGAAACCGAAATGTCTTGAGTCGGCGTGAACTATTGCACCATCATCTGCTCCCGCCATGAAACCTAATGGATTTCTATTCGACCGGGAAACAGATAATCCCCGCACCTGCGGCCCGACCATCGTTGCGCCTCGAGGTGCATTTTCTTTCGATTGATACAAAGGTGTCGGTGCTTCTACAATTTCCTCACCGGAAGCACAAGAAATTCTTAATGTCGAGTATTTATCTCCTTTATGCAGAAATGCGAAAATAACTTTTCCACAACTACAATTTAACCCTTTGCGGTCGTATATTTACCCTCGACCATCTAAGCTATTTACTTATTTATTTTTATCTTTGCACGCAATTAAAAGATAACACTGTATTACACATATCCAAATATATTATGTATTAATGTTCGTTCAAGGAACATTAATTTCGACCAGCGTATCAAAGGGATACCAGATCATATTTCATGCGGAAAAATTTTAAATACGAGACTTTTTAAATAATTAAGAAAATAGTGGTTTGCGAAATTTTATAACTGTTACTTGATTCATTAAAAACATTAAAAATATTTCTATAGTTTACTTATTTACTCAATGTTTGGCAATTTCATGAAATAAATTGCTGTTGCATTAGAACCAACAGAAGGGCTAATAATGAGTTAATAGGAACTATCTTCAAAAATATATTTAGAAAAATTTCTGACTAAAGTTCAAAATTGATATAATCGGTTGCGAAAATGGTCCGCCAACCGAGGGTTAATTGAATTAATATCTTAACCGTTAACGATCTTAATCGTTCCTACCTTTTAATTAAACAATTTCAATTAAATAAGGTTATATGATCGAATTCGAATTTATGAATTCAGTATACTGAATTACGTTCAATTTCTCATCTTCTCATGGTGCCAAAAACACTGCTGTAGGTGTTTACTTATTCACAGTCTAAGTTATAGCTCATAACGTATACAAGAAGAGTGGTTCGATAGGAAGGGTCGAGGGCTTTGCGGTGATCGTATAGCTACTTTACTGTCTTTTTAGTAGAAAGGTCCTTTCGCGAAGAGACGGTAAGAACTACTAGCTCTTCTCGAGGATACCGAAGTACTGGTAACTATCATACGCATTCCTTTACTCGCTGTCGAATAAAAGAACCGCTTGCTAACGTCTGTCGCTGCCTTTTATATTAGATCTAATGACTACATAATTTGAAATCCTAGCTCTGTGGAGCAATCAACAAACGCTTTAGCCAATTTCATCTCTGCACATGTCATAAAATTGAGTTAACACATTTAACATGGTATAATTTTTTTAAAGCAGGTCTAAATGACTTGAATTTTTCAGTAAATGTTAGAAGGACTGACTATAAAATATCTTTTAAATCGCTTGGAATAAAAAAATATAAAAATACTGTCCTTTTTTTATCTGAAACTATAATGGAAATGTAAAAAATGCATTTGGAAATTCTAGGTAACTTATATGCATATTGAAAATTTCATCTGTTGACCTTGACATGTGCTATAAATAATTAAAGATATGAAGTAACCCTCTGACATTTACAGAAAAATTCAATCATTTAGAAACAGATTTAAAAAAATTATACCATTTTAAAAGAGTTCATTAATCTTTGCTTCTTACTATACCTTAAATTTTTAACAAGTTTCTTTTTAATTTATATATTACTTCTTAAATATCAAGGAACAGTAACATTTATATTTTTGGCTTTTATTCCACATAGCAATTATTACATTGAAAATGATTAAATTATTGGTAGAAAATTGCGACAACTTCGCGTTGAATCAATATTTTTACTTAAAAGACGCATATTTTATTGATGCTTATTTTCGAAGCAAACATTAACAAACCTGCAAGTTTATACGTTTAATGATTCCCTCGAAACAAAAATTCTCGATAACTGCCCGCTTTTTCACTGCCACGGTCGAGAGAGCCTCCATAATTTATTCCTGAGAACAACCAACAATGCATCACTGTCACTTCCAACCTTCAGCAGAAGTAGAAATAAAGATCAATGGCCAGACAAGCTAACCAAGTAGAATTCTTTCGCATGCATAGCTGTTCAAACAAAGGGCGCCGTTAAAAATGGCCAAATGGGAGAACTTATTACGGACTATAAAATTGTCTGGCGTTTAACTTCATTTATTCGCTGGGAAAAAAATATTAGCCAAGAAAAGAAATTCGATGAAGTATTAACCAAAAGAAGAAATTCACTGGAGTATTGCCTGTAATAAGAACATAAATAGATAAGAAATAATGAACACGCAAACGAAGCAGCTGTTACAACATAATCGCTAATTTCCAGATCGAATTAATCATTCTGCACATAATGTCCATGTAACACTGAATATAGACTACTTATTTGTCAGTGTAGAGGATATAATGTACGTTTAATGGATCTCGTGCAGCCGCTGCTGATAATTTCATATTGCGCATTCTCGTGCAATAATTATGACAATCTAGGCAACGTACTCATTAATTGCGTCCACTAGATGTTCATCATTTAGAGGATCAACGGCATGTTTCTCACGCATAATTTGAGTTCCAAAAGAGCTTCTAAAATTGATGGAACGTTGATGATAGTTACGTATTCGGTGGACAAACAACCTGAGGTAAATATAATCTACGAGTAGGTGAATCTAATTTGAAAAATGTCAAATTTGCATGAGAATGAATTCGTTAAAAGCTGATTTTCATCCTAAAAATGTCGAAGCACGATCTGCGATTTGATTGCAGAAAAGAATATGTAGACGTGGTATTTCATTTGCGAGAAGACAAATCCGATTTGAAGAATGTCGAATAAGATTCGAAAAATTGGTAACCGACAAATCTACGAGCTTCGTCGAGAGGTCTGTCCAAGTTGACCACGGCGCATTAATTGTCGCGAGCCAATTTGCCGGCTCTAAAATCAGGTCCCGGACGAAGGTTGTTGACAGTTCCTCGGGGAGCGTTTCAGTTCTCTGGTGCAGCATAAACGGCAGCCAGGAGGACCATATGAGACACCGTCGCTTCCTCCTCCGACAGGCGCGCACACACGAAGACGTAAATTAGCGGGCGCAGGAGAAGCTCGTTCGACGATCGGCTCGTTGGCAACGAAGGATTCGAGAAGCCGGCAAGGGGAGGGGGGTCGGGGATCGCCCAAGGGGGTAGGCGAACTAGATGGGTATCGTCTGCCGTTAAGCGGCTCAGCCACCCCGTACAACTTGCTACCGGTTCCCTACCCCTTCCGTAGTCGTCGCCGTCGTCGTCGTCGTCGTCGTCGTCCTGGAGGACAAGGGCGGTCTTGGTGACTTTATGAATATTCTCTTTGTGGAAGTCGCTCGATGCACTCGTTCACTTAGAACACGCCGGCAGCTCGGTAAACAGGCTCCCATCGCAGGAGCGTTCTAATGGAGAGGGAATTATTTACCGGGAAATCATTAAAGCAGAACAAATACTTCCGGATGCCCGCGAAAGGAGACTGCGGCAGGAAAACTGCGCGAATATCGCCGGGGTATCGATGTCTCGATGCCTGTTCCCGTCGACGTCTCGGCAGAGGCGAAGATTCGGGGCGGGTCTCCGGAAAATTGAAGCCCCGGCGTATCCGGTGAAATATTCAGGGCGATTAGAATTTGTTAGCGCGCACAGTGCGTTACATTCGCTCGACGCTAAATAAGTGATCGCGGCGTGCATTAGGTACTGGAACTTCGAATATACATGAACGCGCCCTTTCGTTCCCGTTAAATTACTGGGCCGAGCGCGGAGCACCGTGCGAGATTGAATTATTAAAGATGAAAAAGTCGACGGCGCGGCGCCGCGATTCCGCACCTGTGCCGCCGGCTAGGATCGGCTAACCGGCCGAACACGACGCCGCGGAAACCCCGGAATTTAAATCCGAATGTTATAACAGGCAGCGGTAATTAAATCGCGATCGGCTCGCGCGGCTATCGCCAACGAAATTTTCGATAGGAGCGATGGCAAGGCACCGATGAAAGCAACTTGCCAGAGCAATCTAGACAGCCTCCGGGGTCTCGTGTTTCACCCGGTGCAGAAGTCAATGCGCCCTCAGCCAACTGGCTATCGGCCGTGCTGGCAACTGGCTATTCGAAATGCGCAAACAGCGGCAACAGTGGTCAGTGCACCGTGAGGTCAGCCGGCGGTGGATTAATTATGCAGCGGGCCTCGGCCGGCGCAGTGTTCTCGCCCATCCAGCGGCCAATTAACTCCAAAAACAGTCGTGAGCACCGAAACCCAAGCAACATCCGGTCCGCCGGTCGACATCGTCGAGGGAAAGACCTTTGGCAGACGGCGAGGCG